>NC_041220.1:5404851-5425327 GCF_002837175.3 Physeter macrocephalus
TGCGGTACGCGGGCCTCTCACTGTTGCGGAGCACAGGCTCCGGACGCACAGACTCAGCGGCCATGGCTCACGGGCCCAGCCGCTCCGCGGCACGTGGGATCTTCCCGGACCGGGGCACGAACCCGCGTCGCCTGCATCGGCAGGCGGACTCTCAACCACTGCGCCACCAGGGAAGCCCCAAAGTATTTTTTTAATTCAGTTAAGTACATTGTTTTTTTAGACATAATGCTATTGCACACTTAATAAAATATTGTGTCTGTAAAAATAACTTTTATATGCACTAGGAAACAAAAAAACTATGTGACTTGCTTTATTGCGATATTGTGGTAGTCTGGAACCAAACTGCAATATCTCTGAGATATGCTTGTACACTACACAGAATCTCAGATGACGATAACTTATCTAAAGATAAACAAAACTGGAAAGAGAAATAGAAAGTACCAGAGGTAGATTTAGAAGATTGTCTCCCTGCTAAGAGATGTATGGTTATTAGATTTCTGGGGATAAGGCATGACTTGGACATCCAAGGTTATTATATTAACTCTCATAAAAGCGATAAGATACGTGTAGTTGATTTTGATGGTCTCAAGTCAGGTCATGGTGATGAGACCATCTGTGTAGGGGGTAGGAAGACAGAGGAGTCTAATCTTCCAGTTTTGTGTCTTTTTCTTTCCTCTCCTTGGTGGAGTAGGAGAAAAGATGAACTCATGAAATATACCACTCATATTGCCAACTACTAATTGGCACTTGCCATCTGCCTCTACAAAGATTAAATCCTGTGCTGCTGCAGCTGCTGGCCTTCAACACCCCCTGAAAGGAGTTCAGGGTGGAGATCAGAAATGAGGCACTCTATGCTCTGCGAAAAACTGGCAGAACAGGTCTTCAAATAGTTCGATATTTTCAGGAGACGATTTTATGAGCTCAAGTCTTCTATCTCCTCACATCTAGGAAAGCACTAAAATCCTTCATGGTGACGTCTGCTCCCTGTGACGAGTAACCTTCACGAGACTAGCAGAACATTCTACAAAAAATATGTCCTTGATTGCATGTATCCCCCCTTCACCAAAATCACATGTATACTGACCTGCCCCCCAAAATCCTTGGAGCAGTTTCTCAGAGCTCTCTGAAATGCTGTCTCCCGGGCTATAGTCCTCATTTTGCCCCAAATAAAACCTAACTCACAGCTCTCACGTTGTACATTTTTTTTTTTCAGTTGACAATATGTTCAAGTAATCTGAGCTCTTCCTCATCCTTTGCAAACTATTTTTCTCAAATTAATCATGCCGGTGTCAGAATCACGATGGTCTTAGTAGAGTTAGGGCTCAGTGATCCTCCATTTTAAAGAAAGTCCATCACGTTTGTGGAGTTACGCAGAGGCAGATATATTCAGTCCTTTACTTGACAAATGTGTAGATTACATTCCAAGGCTCAGAAAATAAATTTACTCCTGTGGTAACAATACACATCTCCAGGCACTGGCTTTTAAGTTTCTCCCACATCAATATAGGTTGGCTCTTCTATTACTTGGTCCTCCAGACTACTTCTTATCCACTTTCGTCCTTTCTCCCTCTCTCCCTTCCTCCATCCCTCTTTCTTTCCTTTCTTTACAACCACCATATGCCAAGAATACTTCTAGGGACCAGAGATTAATTAGTAAGTAAGAATGACTCCCTTATGGAGTTAATATTCTAGAAACGGTGAGTGGGAACACGTAATCAATTGAAAAAACAAGATAATTATGGATGGTCAACAGCCCTTAAAAATAAACAATGTGAAAGGACAGAGGGTAAATAATTAACATTACAAATGATAATGGTTTAATCATGTATAACTGATGCTACCCCACAATAGGTGTATTAAAAGAAAAGAATTGCATAAGATAATCACATCTTCTAAGTTCTCTTTTAGGTTTTGTAGCACGCTTAACACGTTAGAAGACATTTAAAAAATCATTAGGGCCAACATTAATTTTGAATGACGAGCTGAAGAGATAAAATTATTAAACCATTGGTGGGATGAAAACTGTTTTAGCTTTAAGGCATTCTCTCGGGCTCACAGGGATTCTCTGAAGATGAATGCCAACATTTTTAATGTACTTTGACATTCTAAAGGAAAGATGCTACAAACAATATGTTGAAAATTTTTTAAAAACTTAATTTTAATTTTCAAGTTGCCTTATGATACTATGAACGGAGTTGAAGCAAAAAAAGAATATTTGAAACTACTTACTAAGGTTTCAAGCTACAATTGAAATTACTGTTTCTTAATTGGAGCCCTGAGCTACACTTAACCCAACAATACGGGCCTTACCTTTCCGTTTTAAGGGCTAACTGTTGCTGTTATTATTCTGAAATCCTTAGCCCTTGAAAGGAAATTCCCAGTTCTACTAGGATCTACCTACTGGCATTGCCAATGCCATTTTAACACCTGGTTTCTGCTGCCTTATTTTATATACCTGACAGGTTTATGGGGTTTGTAAATATTGAATAGGATTAATTACCATGGCACTCCCAGACAGTCCTCACTTATCTCCTTCTCTACCCAAACAAATGCTTATTTATTTGCATTTAGTTTGTTTCCACTAAAATAGCATTTTATCTATGGGGTAAAACAATTCTTACCAATCTCATTATAAATAAATATGTTGACTAGCTACAAGAACCCTTTTAAAAATCTTTAAAATTGTAATAGGCTTAACAACTCAAAATAAAGACTAACTGTCCATTCCCTATGTAACAGTTCTAATACATTTTAAAGAAAATGGATATGTACAAAGTCCGCAAAGACATCAGCACCATGTCTATTCTGTTAGCTTAAAAATATCTAGCGTGATTTATTCTTGCTTTTTTTTTTTTTTTTGCTGTACGCGGGCCTCTCACTGTTGCGGCCTCTCCCGTTGCGGAGCACAGGCTCCGGACGCGCAGGCCCAGCGGCCACGGCTCACGGGCCCAGCCGCTCCGCGGCCTGTGGGATCTTCCCGGACCGGGGCACGAACCCGCGTCCCCTGCATCGGCAGGCGGACTCTCAACCACTGCGCCACCAGGGAAGCCCAAGTCTTGCTTTTTTATTTAATTTTGTAAATGAATTCACATATGGTAGTCACTGAGCAAATGGCTCTTTAAGTCAAATATATGTAACATAATAATCTAAATCCAGAGAACAAGTAGTTTATTATTTTAATAAACAGTTGTCATGTGTGCACATTAAGGAAATATTTCATTCTAATATGTATTCCTAATGTGAATCAGCTTATTAAGATGACAGAATCTAAATGAAGAAAAAAGCTAAATCAATATACTCAATACAGCTGCTAATTTAAACTCAGACTCACAAGGGAATGACTTTGCTCACTTAAACTCCATGGGTGGTTATTTTATGAAATGGGGAGAAGGGTGAGGAACACATTTGCCAAGCCATTAGCACCATTTCACTTCAAGAACTCTATGTTGGCTGCTCTTAAATTAAACAAGGAGAATTTTAGGCTGAGGTTGGCTCTAATGCCTTGGCACATACAATACACCCAACCCCTAAACCTGTAAATGCCTCAAGGTTATGAAATCAAAACCTAAGGACAACCGATCACCAACAACTAGGCTTTAATCTGTAGCCAATTACTACTTTCCTTACTTTGCTTTCACCTTCTCTCTCTAAAAGTTTTCCCTAGTTCCCCTCTTCAGAATGCTTCTAACCCCTTTTGGTATGGCGCTGCCGGATTGGAATGGATTTTTGCTCAGATAAACTCAACATTTTAATATGCTTCAGTTTATCTTTTAACATTGCTAATAAACTCAAGGGTGCCATTCTGCTGAGTGAATCTGCGTACGTATCCCCTCATTTTACTCTGAGGGAGCAAAGAGATGGAACCATGCTGCAAGAAGTAGTTGTCCTTTCTCTAAGGGACAATTTATATAAATTCCCTTGTGCTTCAAACCCTGGTTTACCTCTGTGACGCTATAAAATCCAAGCCTTCCCACATTGCTGTGCACATTTCCCAATCTGACCTAATCTCATTTCCTTTCCAACTCAAACCCATCATAGTATCCTCTGTAAATCCTGCTCTCTGATCAGAAAATTATCTTTTGGCTTCTATTTCTTATGAAAACATGTTCTTCACCATACTGACTTTAAGAAAATCTGGCTACCCCTTAAGAAAACCATTTGTCCAATGATTTTAACAATTGGAGACTAATTTTTTTCTCACGTCTATTCTACCTCAATGGAAGGAAGATGGTCAAAAATTAAATGCTTCCCTATTGGCACTTCTGGATTTCTTCCTCTTCCCAAATGAGTTTTCTTTCATCAGATAGATAGATAGATAGATAGACAGACGGATGGATGATAAATAGAAGCTACTAATTTGAATGTCAGGTCATTTAGTTACATAATTCTTTCCTATTCTCTCCCCATAATTCACCAATGATTTACCCCTCAATTCACAATATTTCTGTTTACCTTAACTCTTTATCAATATCCCCAGAAACTTCAAAATGCATATGAATAAACCACCAGGAAGGGTTCTATGCTTCTTTTCATAGCAAATGATCATTAACCTTCTCTCTTCCAATGATCTTTTCCTACATGCCAGCCTGCCAAAAGGAATATGATCATACCTTAGGTCACTTCATCCTGAAGTCCTTATTTCAAGCATTACAGGTCTGTTTTGGAATAACATATGTTCTTAAAACCATAAATGTGTTACTGTGTAGCTGAGAGCCTGACCACACTAGTCACATACACAATACTTAGGGGAGAAACCCTGTTTGTTATTATGTTTCAAATAAAGACTTTACATTTGTTAAGGCTTTTTCAGTGAGCTATTATCCTATGAGACATACATTTGAATATTAAGCAAATTTGGAACGTATTGCTACAAGGACAATTTTCACTGAAGCAAGCATTAGTAAAGCTCGGATTTCACCATAGACCCAAAGAGAGCCCTGAATTCTTGCTGTTGGAGAAGGCAATTTAAGAGAAGCAGGAGAGCGATACAGATAATAGAGATGAACCTCAGACATTTGTTTAGATTTGGGGAATGGAACTAAGAGAGAACACCAAACAAGCAAGGTTTCACACCGTCATCCTGGTCTTTAGGAAGAGCCAGAACATTCGATTTTGCCTTTAGTGCATAGAACTGGTTACTGGCTGAGACCACTCAGTTCTACCACCTCATTCTGAATAGGATCCAGGAAGTATAGCACGGATTTAAGAAAAGATACAGGGCTGCCTAGACCAAAGTAAATTAAATGTCCATTTTACCCGTTGTCAATAAAGAGAGAATAGACATTTTAAAACAAAAATGCTCAACAAATACTTTAAATGTGATTGAAATATTACCTTTGTCACATAGTAATTAAGACATGTATATGGGAGAGGAGAGAGTGATGAACTGTTCTGTTCCTGTAAAAATGCTCCTACACTCTCCCCGTCATCCAACCCCATGGCCCTCGGGAAGGCAAACATCCTCCCCAAGGGTGAAAATGGACAACATACACATTCGAGGAAAGAGAGAGATGTGGGATTTCACTTGGCTCTGAGGGTATAAAAAATAAGGCAGAAGACAGAAGATAAGAATTTCTACTAATCTCAGGGACTGAATACTTATTTGCCAAAGGAAAGACTGTGCCAGATATTGCTTTATTTATTTTTTTCACATCTTTATTGGAGTACAATTGCTTTACAATGGTGTGTTAGTTTCTGCTGTATAACAAAGTGAATCAGCTATACGTATACATATATCCTCATATCTCCTCCCTCTTGCAGATATCGGTTTTTGATGTTGGTGTTATTATATTCTATAACTTGACATTAGTTTTTAAGAAAGGCACATAGATGTTTGCAACTATTGAAAGTGATGTATTTGGTTATACACATTTAGGGGGAGAATATAAATAAAACAGAACTATATTGTTTTGAGTGATAAGGAATTTGGAGCCCCAGGGAAAATTAAGGAGTTGAAACTGAGAGATAGACTTGGGTCCTGAGTCTGTGGTGCAGAAAATGCAAGGCATGATATGGACAGAGCAAAAGGAAAGGAAAAGTGTACAAAGTGCTTCATCTAAACTGGATTTCAATGTGTGATTTGTGGAATATGTGATCTAATCCCATCCTCTACCACCCTATACATCTTCAGTCATTCAACCAAGTACATATTGCTTTCTGCAAATGGATTGTGTGTGTGTGTGTGTGTGTGTGTGTGTGTGTGTGTAGCTCAAAGAGAAATGCAAAGGGAATGACAGACATCTGGATCATAGAAACGTAATAGTATTATTACAATCACTACTACTATTATCATTACTCAGTTACTGTACTATACTAACTCTGGACCTATATAATTTTAAAATATTTAAATTGTAAAATATAGTCAATTAAAGCATGTTGTTTCTTTCATAACACATCTATGTCTGTCTTAATCAAGATATTGCTTTCAATTATTTCTTATAACTTGGTTTTATGGGCAAGAAAAAACTGCACAAAACTAGGTATTTTACAGTGTGACAGGTAAGGATATTTTAGTAAAATATATATCAGCATCTTAAAAACAAAATATATATGATATTTATTGTAAGTTTAGCTCAATTTAACATCATATCTGTAAAGAGAGGGGCACTATATACTCTGGAGAAAAATGCCCAACATCACAGTGGTTGCAGAATGATGCCATGTACTTGTCTCTAGCCTAGAACTCAGGACTTAACAACATTCATACTAGCTACGTGAGATAAGCAGATGAGTACTTCAAATGATATGAGCAAAATAAATAAATGAATAAATAAATAAAACATGCTACCATTTATTTTTTTCTAATTTCTCAGAATAACCAAACTATTTTTCTTCTTTTGTGAGAAACATTTTTTCATTGTGAAAATTGGTATTAAAATGTTTGCATATTTAATAATGCATACATAGATTTCTGGGTTATGATGGCTGATTTGTTCTCACCTATCAGCCGATTGTAAACATTAAAAAATGCAAAGGATGAACTGGATGGAAATATTGATCAGTTGCTCCTCCACTAACTCAAGCATGTGTGCCCTCTTTATATTTCCATTATCCTCCATGGTATGCACAAGAAACTTAGATTGGAAAATTTAATTAGAGCTAACAATTACATCATGTTTTCTATGTTCTAGTTATGTTTCTAAGAAGTCTACATTTTCAAAACAATATCAACATCGCATCCAGTTTACATACTAGGTGTTATTATCATTCCCGATATGTAGAAAGGGAAGTTGGGACACAGAGGGTTTGGGTCATTTGCTAAAGGTTGCACAGGAATTAAGTAGCAGATATGAGTCCAGGTTCTATAATCAAAGTTCTTAAACTGTGATACTATAGATCTTACCCCCTTTAACTATTGCCTTTTATTATCTCTCTTTCTTCTCCCAACTACCTCTAGTTTCTAATTTACTTGAAAATCTGCAAGAGAAGCTTTAGAATATATATTCATTATGTGGAGCATGAACAGAACACGGGCAGCCAGCTTTTATGCTGAATTTATAAAACCTCAAAGCCAAATTACGGTCGTTAATTTTTACTTGTCGTTGGCAGTATCTTGGAATTACAGATTACATTTCTGCTAATAATAGCTTGTAAATTATTAGCAGACACCATTAAGATCCCTTCCCCTTTTACTCTTTTAATTTAAATTATTTTGAAACTTGATATTAAATGATATTGTATGTTTCCAAGTTGATTTTTAAAGTCATATATATTATTGACATTATTATAATACTTGGAATACAAGTTCTTTAAAAGCACCTGTAACCTAAAAAGACACAAGTCAAAAACAATATTTATGCTCATAAGAGCTAGAAATGTATTATATCTTTTCCACGGCGTCTGTTACAACCTTCTGGTTTTTTCATAGCTGATTGCTGACAGATGAGATGCTAACATTTCCACTCTATAAAGCTGAAGGAAGGACTGGGGCATGTCTTCAGGGGTTAGTAAATATTACCTCCCCAGATCCTTCCTTGCCTGTACCTTGTGGATGGTCAACATATAAGTAGGATTCTGAAGATCCTTTCTGCTCTCACATGATAACTTTCAGATGAATTGGAAGGGCACTTTTCAGATGTAAAAGCAAATACTAATCAAAGGTAACAGGAAAAACAAAACTAAACGCTGTAGCAGATGACTTCAGTATGGGTTGCGCTCTGTCCTCCCCAAAGATACGTTAAAGTTTTAACCCTGAGGACTTCAGGATGTAAACTTTTTTGGAAATAGGGTCATTGAAGATGTAATTAGATACTGTAAGATGCGGTCCTCCTAGAGTAGGGTGGACCCTCAGTCCAATATGACTGGTATCCTTTGAAGAAGGGACAGAATGATGTGAAAACAAATACACAGAGAGAAGCTATTTGACTGCAGAGGAAGGGACTGGAGTGATGCACCTACAAGCCAAGGAATGCCTGGCGCTACCGGAAGCTGAAAGAGGCAAGAAAAGACTCTCCGCCGCAAGAGGCCTCAGATAGAGCATAGCCCTGCCAACACCTCCATCTCGGACGCTGAGCCTCCAGAACTGACAGAGAGGTTGTCTGAGCCACCCAGTTTGCGGTACTTTGTTATGGCCACCCTAGGAAACTAATATAAACTTGGATGTGGCAGAAACTTGAAACAATTATAGGTGAGTGCTGTCAATGCCATTTTCCAGTGATGAGCAATTTTCTCTCTGGACTCAGAAGTGGGTCCTAGATTTGGTCAGATCATGTGTCATACCCAACCAGTGGTTAAAGTAGTGTAGACATGTTAATGAAAACTAAAAACTATTATAAAATAGAAAGGTAAGAAACAAAACCAAAAACACAATATATTCGAATATGTCAGACATGCATAGATCCAAGTGACATGCCTTAATTATAAATTCATTTTAACTGAATTACGTCATTTCTTTACTAGAAATGTAAAATTCTAAAGAGTTTCATTCTTGAAAAATAAATTATGACATGTATGACAACATGACTATCTTAATTAAAAGTTTTCTAACTTTACCTTAAAATTCCAGAGTTTCATTCCTTGAATCCCAGGGCCTGGGACTTAGTAACTACTCATTAAATGTAAGCTGAATTAAAGAAGATAATGAAAACAGTGTGTTTTTTAATTACCTAGAATGACAAGTCAATTTGCTCACAAGGTCACTTTGATATGAAGTCTCTAACCTAAGTTACACTATCCCAAAACTTGAAATACTTGCATAATAAGACCGGTATTCCACATTGTTGGATTTTTTAAGTAAGCCATAAAATTAAATATGAAATGTGAATAGCATGATGTTGTGGAAATAGACAATTGAACTTTTTTTTTGAAAACGATATTTCCTGTTAAGCACAGCAGCAAAATCCACCTTGAGATCCACTATAGGAATTACCAGGGACTCAGCAGCACTCCTCAGGGCTATCCCCAATTTCCTAGTCGCCCTGGAGTGGCTTCTTCTCTCCTTTGCGCCCTAAACACCTATGCATATTTGTGGAGAAATCTTATGTCCACCATTTTATATTGCCGTCACTATCCACAACTAATTTAGGTTCTTAAATCTGGGTATTTCAGTTTCCTTCAGCAGTCTGTCTCAGTAACACACACATTAAAATATTTCTAATTTTCCAAAATGGCTCACATATAGACCTTTTGTTAATTAAAGTATTCTCTTCTCTTTAATAACAATTTGTGTATATGTATCATTTTGGTGGCAATTTTCAAAGAAATGAAATGTAATAATGTTGACATAATATTAAAATCAGATTTAATATACCTGATCTTTGATAATTAAAAAAGTACTGGAGTAGGTCAATAATTGAATACCTTCTTAAATCACTCATTTACAATATGTTATAGATGTCCTCAATTGCTGCTCAGTAATGCCCTTGAATACCAGATAAACAAGCTTCCACTGACTGGTAGAAAATTAAACATTGCAAAATCTCCAGAATATATCTGGAGATATTTTATAAATTCTGTAAGAGAGAACTGACAATTCCTTTAGGTATTTAAGGTATAGAAACCTGTCAAAAGTAGATATCTCGGGGCTTCGCTGGTGGCGCAGTGGTTGGGAGTCCGCCTGCCGATGCAGGGGACACGGGTTCGTGCCCCGGTCCGGGAAGATCCCACATGCCACGGGGCGGCTGGGCCCGTGAGCCACGGCCGCTGAGCCTGCGCGTCCGGAGCCCGTGCTCCGCAACGGGAGAGGCCGCAACAGTGAGAGGCCCGCGTACCGCAAATCTCTTTAAATTGTACAACATCATATAAGTGTTACTTTAAATTAATACTACTGATAGAGTAGTCAAATTTTTCTCTTAAAAATATTTTATGTCTATAGTCAAATTAGATGAATAAAAATATTTTTTAGTTTTATAGCATAAATTCACACAAATGTAAATATATTGCATAGCTATACTTAAATTAGCTTGTTATTTAGTCATAAATCCTACCTGAGTTAGTTCATTGATATCTACAAGTCCATTTCTGTCGGCATCAAAATAGTTAAACATTTGATCCACCAGCAACTTCTTCCGAAATACGTCGTCACCGTTAGGGTTTTCATTGTCTTGTGTAACATATTTTTGATTTTGTAAATCTAAAAGCATGCTTTTCATCTTGCTGTATTCAGTGGCCTCGCAGTTATCTCCTGTAACAAAAGAACTAAGTTATTTTCAAAACAATATTATTAGAAAGGAATCATTTATTTTATTAATGTGTTAAGCTGATAGCTAGTAGATAACATACTTTGTACATAATATTTATGTTTCTACTTGCATACTTTACTACTTGTACAAGGAAAAAAGAATGGGCTATTTACATGAGAGGATAGAAAATTTTCATTAGTATCAAATCCAATAACGACACAAATACTGTGTGTTTTCTCGATGACAAAGTCATTGATTCTGTGAATGTACATAGAAAAACATGATAGCTTCAATTGGCTCCAATGTTTAAATACACTACCTTAGTTTAACTCCTCACTATACATGTCTATAGTGATAATTTCACAGGTTTTGAACATGAAGTTCAGGGAGATGAAATGGCTCACCCAAACAAAGGGTTAGATTGTGCTGGATTTTGTGCTTAAACTGATATATATCTGGCTCCAAAAGAGTATAGCAAGTTTTTCACTCCCATTTACCATTGCAACAAAAAGAATAAAATATCTAGGAATAAACCTACCTAAGGTGACAAAAGACTTGTATGCAGAAAACTATAAGACACTGATGAAAGAAATTAAAGATGATACAAATAGGTGGAGAAATATACCATGTTCTTGGATTGGAAGAATCAACATTGTGAAAATGACTCTACTACCCAAAGCAATCTACAGATTCAATGCAATCCCTATCAAACTACCACTGGCATTTTTTACAGAACTAGAAAAAAAAATTTCACAATTTGTATGGAAACACAAAAGACCCCGAATAGCCAAAGCAATCTTGAGAACGAAAAATGGAGCTGTCCTCTGCCTCCACTCCTGGGGTCCTTGAGGATGGAGATGACACCCCCACGGGAGCGGTTCTGAACTAATCACTTGAGTTCATCAGGATTGGCTGGGACAAGCACGCAGCTCTCTGCTCACCTCCACGCTTTATCCGTCTTGTTCCACATCTTCAACGCCTTCCCTCTCTCTCTGTTCTCTCCAGCTGCTCCAATACTAACCATCCGCTAAGAACAAGCTCAATTCCCACCTCCTCCGTAAAGCCCTCCAGGACTACCCTCTGTTGATTCTTTTCCCTCTGAGATCCTAGAGCACGCTATACCAACCAGTTTTCAGGGGGAAATTCTTTGCCTCTCCTCCTGTGTGTTCATCTTTTCTCTCCAACTCGACTATAGCGTTCTTGAACGGAAATCAGTATTACCGAGTGACTGAATATACTTTTCACGAGTAAGAAAATCAACTTAGGATTTTTTAACTTTACAGTAATGCGAAAGCAATACGCATTCAGTAGAAACTACTTCGACTTTTGAATTTTGAGCTTTCCTCGGGCCCACCGTATGGGGAAAGACACTTCCTCCTGATGCTGGGTGGCAAAGCCCCAGCTCCCCACCAGCCACGCGACCACACCAGGAGACAGCGGATAGATGCAACCACCACGGACCCAGACAAGCACTCTGCTTGTCAGTACAGTAGTCAATAAATTACACGAGATGGTCAGCACTTTATTAAAAAATAGTCCTTGCATTAGATGATTTTGCCCAACTATAGGCTAACCTAGGTGTTCTGAGTGCACTGAATGTAGGTGAAGCTAAGCAGTGATGTTTGACACGTCAGGTGTATTAAATGCATTTTCAATTTATGATATTTTCAACTTACCATGGGTTTACTGGGACGTAACCCCATGGTAAGTTGAGGAAGATCTGTACAACAGAAGCAGCAGCCAAGGAACCAGTAGGAGAAATAATGGTTTTTATTTAAAGACAGTCACGGCATGGAAGCAACCTAAGTGTCCATCAACAGATGAATGGATAAAGAAGATGTGGCACATATATACAATGGAATATTACTCAGCCATAAAAAGAAATGAAACTGAGTTATTTGTAATGAGGTGGATAGACCTGGAGTCTGTCATACAGAGTGAAGTAAGTCAGAAGGAGAAAAACAAATACCGTATGCTAACACATATATATGGAATCTAAGAAAAAAAATGTCATGAAGAGATTAGTGGTAGGATGGGAATAAAACACAGACCTACTAGAGCATGGACTTGAGGACGTGGGGAGGGGGAAGGGTAAGCTGTGACGAAGTGAGAGAGTGGCAGGGACATATATGCACTACCAAATGTAAATTAGATAGCTAGTGGGAAGCTGCCGCATAGCACAGGGAGATCACCTCTGTGCTTTGTGACCATGAGAGGGGTGGGATAGGGAGGGTGGGAGGGAGGGAGGCACAAGAGGGAAGAGATATGGGAACATATGTATATGTATAACTGATTCACTTTGTTGTAAAGGAGAAACTAACACACTATTGTAAAACAGTTATACTCCAATAAAGATGTTAAAAAAAAAAAGAGTATAGCAAGTTTTTAGTTGGAAATATATATATATTTTTACATTTGGATTTGTTTTGAAGAAGTTTGTGTGTGTGTGTATTTACATTTTTTCTTGATTCTATTTTTAATGATGCTAAGCTCATATTTGGTTTCTTCCAAAAGTTTATTACTTATTTTTCTGATATTCATCTGTTTCTCCATTTAGAGTCTTGGTGTATAATATGAAATATGTTTCCATTTTGTATCTTGAAGTCTCAACCTGTCAATTTCATTTCCACAGCTAAAGTATGAGCTTACTGAAGTAACAACACGTTACAGGTTTTCAGTATCTCCCATAAAATAACCAGCAGAATACTGGGAACTTCACAGTTAATGGAAATAGTTGCTTGGCTTAATATCTTCAAAAATAACTGCAATTGCTCTAATATCTTGACATCATTATTTTACAAAGGATTTTTCTTACAATAGTCCCCATGCTGATGTCTTTATAACACATTGAAATGAAATGTGCTTACTTACTATTGATAGTAAATGTGATATAAAATGTGTACAGGAAATACAATGTGTAATGTAATTTATAAATGAAAAAGTAGGCATTATATTAGCTGAGAATTTTCACAATATACTTTTTAGGAAAAAACCTAACTTTATAGTTGTGGTTCATTTTGACAATTAAGCTGTGACAGAATCTACAATATTTCTAAAGATTTTAAAATATATGTCTGAGAAGCATGGGGTTGAGGTCTCATTCCTTTTCCAGACAAGATGGAAAACAATCTCTTCCAGAGAGATGAGAGACTATCTTGTTTTTCAAAGACAGTGAAATGGCTTCTGTTTTTCAGCAATTTTAGTGTTTAGCAATCCTGTCAAGAACTTCTTTTTTTACAAGATGTAAACTTTGTACCAAAAATTAAGTGACTTTTGCACTATTCTGTTCTCAGTAAAGAATAATGATAAGAATATGTTTTCGTAATAGAACAGAAATCACTGACAAAAGGGAAAAGTAATCGAGTCCAGAGGGAGAGGTAACCATTTTGGTGTCTGTGAAAGATGCATAAGAGGAGCCTTCAAATACGTGTGCGTGTGTGTGTGTGTGCAGCAGGAAGAGGGAGAAAACCATTCCAACAGCCCTCCCTGGGATTTCTGTATTTGACCTTGGACCTGCCTGTCCTTTCATTTGACTGATGGGAAGGAGGATGGAGACGGGGGGAAGTGACCTGTGTCCATCCATGATGAGCAGGTGAGAACATGGGAAATAGAATTTAAGTGCTGAACACCTTTTAACTAATATTTGAAATTTGGTGTGAGGAGATGCAATTTTAGGTTGTTACACTCTAATTTTGATCAAATCAAGTAATACAATCATCATCATGCTCTCTCTATAGACACTTTTTCCCAAATTGTAAATTCCCTGGCAAGTCCAGGTATTGAGGTAGCTGCTGGCAATCCAAAGAAAACAAAAATAAAAGCATTGCAGGTAAGGCAGTCACATTCTATGGAAATGTGCAATAAACAGTCCTAAAATTAGGTAAAACTTTGTAGAATTTAGAGATTTTAAATAATCGCTGTTACAGATTTTTTTTAGTAATAAATAGATACATCTATTATTAATATATGATTACATGTAATGCAGGCTTTCTGTGTGCCAGGAACTTTTTCATGTATTAACTCACTTAACTCTCACGACAATCCAAAAAGAAAGACCTTATAATTACTACTATTTTACAGATGAAGAACTAAGACACAGAGAGATTAAATAACTTGTTCAAAATTACAGAGCTAGAAAGGAGCACAGTGATTTTTACACCCAGGCAATATCTCTTTTAGCCTTTATTCTCTACTTTTCTCATCTTCAGAACTGACTTTAAAATCAACTTATACATGGATTCAGTAAATTTGTCCAAGGATTATTTGGAAAGTGAAAAACAAATATAATAATAAACTCCAGGCAATATCATTGCTTAAATTGCAGGTAGAGAAAAAAGAACTTGCAAAGGGAGAGAGAGAAAAAGAAAAGGAGTATCTGAGCAATAGCAAGAAAGCTATATAAGTACTGAAGAGGAAGCTAACGGGAAAAGAACTTTTCAAGAAAGAGGGTGTGATGAAATGTTAAATGTTTCAGAGTAAAAATAAGATAAGAAACGAAACATGCTCATTAGATTCCTTAAGTTGGAGGTAACTGATGGCAATAAAGGGAAATTTTAGTGAATAAATGGAAAAGTCCTATTACAATGGGTTAAAATGAGTAAAAACAAAATGACGATTTGGAAATATTAAATGTTTACCACCCTTTTAATAAGTATCAATATAAAAAAATAGAATTAATGAAAAAGAATAGATATTTAGAAATAAACATCAATGTATATTAAGAAATCATGGCCTCATCCAAGAATAATTTCAAGAAGGAAGTTAAGAAATTTTAGTTTGTTGATTTGTTTGCTTTGGTAGGATTCCTTTCTCAATACTTAATCAACCGATGGTGTTAGGAAAAGAAACCTGACACCTGCTGGTGTTAGGCAGCGAAAGGAAAGAAAACTTCTCCTGGACTCACTTGGTGCTCTTGGAGGCCAGTAAGAGATCACCTCTGCTGTGCCTGTTCTAGACACTGAGGACAAGACGAATGAGGTCGCCACCTGATGGTACCTATACCATCCTTCCGCCCATGAATGCAGATTTCAGGGCTGTGCTGGCTCTGGACTCAGAGTGATTCTAGGGCAGTTAAAATCCACCTAGTCTTGTGGGGCCCGAAAGAAGGCAGAATCTCTGACTTTCTTTTTTTTTTTTTCTTTTTTTCTCATTTAAGTAATAGATTCATAATTTTATTCCAACTAAACTATTTTGTGAAACAAAAAACATGCTTGATAATGCCACATGGCCAACACATGCATGATATTCCTGTATTCTTATTATGTGCACAAGTTCTCACTTGTTTTGATTTTTTTAATTAATTTTTATCGGAGTATACTTGATTTACAATGTTGTGTTAGTTTCTGCTGTACAGCAAAGTGAATCAGTCATACATATATACATATCCGCTCTTTTTTAGATTCTGTTCCCATATAGGTCATTACAGAGTATTGAGTAGAGTTCCCCGTGCTGTACAGCAGGTTATTGTTGGTTTTATCTATTTTATATATAGCAGTGTGTATATGTCAATCCCAATCTCCAAATTTATTCCCCCCCCTCCCCCGCTTTCCCCCTTGGTAACCTTAAGTTTGTTTTCTACATCTGTGACTCTGTTTCTGTTTTGTAAATAGGTTCATGTGTACACTTTTTTTAGATTCCACATGTAAGTGATATCCTGTTAGATTTGTCTTTCTCATTCTGACTCTCTGACTTTCAAATGGTCGCACCTGTGTATTGGCAAGGCTTCTCCAAGACTCTACTGAACTGAGGATAATTACGTTTTATATATCTGATAGCACCACCAGCAGTTTTGAGTACATGATAAGTGCTCAAAATTATAGATTCTATCAATTATGCTTAACACTACTTTTTCAAAGCCTGTAATTTGTTCTTATCTCTTTGAAATTACACTTTTATCTCTCCCTTCCATCCATCATTAAGAAGTACCACTTCCTTTCAACATAAAAATAATCAAATCTAAGTATATAAGAATATTACTTGCCTCTTTTTAGCATTTATACTTCAAATTTGATTAATTTGATCCTAATGTAAGCTGAAATCTTAGAAATTAAAAGGATACAAATTAAATGTTTTTATTTTAGCATCAATTCTTTTCATGTATTAGAATGTATACTGGAATTGTTTTTTTCCTCAAACTATTAAACAATTGCTAAAAGAAAACTTTTACATCTTTTTAATATGTAAACATTTTTTAAAATGTAAATATTTTCTAAAATGTGTTTTAGAAAAATACTTTGGGCTTCCCTGGTGGCGCAGTGGTTGAGAGTCCGCCTGCCGGTGCAGGGGACACGGGTTCGCGCCCCGGTCCGGGAGGATCCCACGTGCCGCGGAGCGGCTGGGCCCGTGAGCCGCCTGTGCCCCACAACGGGAGAGGCCACAACAGTGAGAGGCCCGCGTACCGCAAAAAAAAAAAAAAAAAAAAAAAAGAAAAATACTTTGCATTTATAACATAAGGAATGTATGAAAACTTTAGTATGTTGATTTAATATGCATCTATGAATAAATTCAGCATGGAAAACTATTATATTTAAATTCATTTGTAAATTGTTAAACTGTGTGTTTGAAGGAATTAAAATTATCTTGGTTAAAAGTAGTCTGAACAAAATTAAAATTAAACTTTAACTGGAGTATCTACTAAAATATGGAAAATCTAATGGTGTAAATTGTTTTATATTACATAAACTTTAAAGTTCTTATTAAAACATGTTTACAGTTACACATAAAATTAATGTAAAACTATTATGTTTCAGATACTATTCTAATTCTGGAAATTTACTAATACAAGCACACCTACACATACCACTTCACAACTTTCTACATTTAAAGAGCCATGATTTCCTCATGGAGAGGGAATTTTTTTTTTTTAAACAATAGACTTTACTTTTCAGAGCAGTTTTATTTTCATAGAAAAATTGGGCAGAAAATACAGATTTTCCATGTACCCTTTGCCCCCCCATATGCACAGACTCCCCCACTATCAACATCCCCACAAAAATTGATGAACTTACAGTAATGTCACTGTCACAAAAACCCCTATATTAGAGTTCATTAGTACATAGGGTTCTTGGTGTTGTATACTCCATGGGTTTTAACAAATGTATAATGACAGGTGTGCACCTGTATCTACAGAGTAGTTTCACTGCCCGAAAGATCCTCTGTGCTCTCTGCCTATTCATCTCTCCATCCTCCTTAACCCCTGACAAACACTGACCTTTTTACTGTCTCCATAGTTTTGCCTTTTCCAGACTGTCATAGATTTGGAATTGTATACAATATGTGGACTTCTCAGATTGGCTTCTGAGAAGTCAATGCATTTAAGATTCCTTTGAGTCATGGCTTGTTAGCTCATTTCTTTTTATCATTGAGTAACATTCCACTGTCTGCATGGACCACAGTTTATTTATCCACTTACCTACTGAAGGACATCTTTATTGCTTCCAAGTTTTGGCAATTTTGAGTAAAGCTGCTGTAAACATCCATGGTTAGGTATCTGTGTGGACTTAAATTTTCAAATCCTTATCCTAAGGAACATAATTACTGGATTGTATGTAAGATTATGTTTAGTTGTGTACAAAATCACCAAACTGTCTTCCAAAATTGCTGTACCAGTTTGCATTCTCATCGGCAATGGATGAGAGTTCCTGTTGCTCCAAACCCTCACCAGCACTTGGTGTCGTCATCGTTTTGGACTCACCATTACAATAGGTGTGTAGTGGCATCGCGTTGTCTTACAGGGAATTTTTTAAATGAATGAGGGACTATATTTTACAAGAGACATTGGTTCCATAACCTTTCCCCCACTCTCTGCACACACACAGTGTGATTTGGCTTAATTTAACATCTCCTTAAACGTTGTTGACTAGTTAAATGAAAATGATTTAAAACACAATTAATTCAATTGACATGCTTACTGATTAATTTTGGGAATTAGTCTTACTGGAAATAAAAGGAAAGTATTGTGAGTTAAATATTAATTCTCCAAACACTTTGTTCCTTATGATGTAACTTTTTTTCAATAATATGCCACATGGTCATTGACAACTGCCTACACCTATACAAGCAGTATTAAAAAGGGGTTTGATTTTCTAGCTTGGCAAATGTGATATTATAATTTCAATAATGGTGTTCTAGTAACCAGGTCACTTTGCTCTCTTTACCCTGAAAGAACATTAATTAAAATACTTTTGAGGGACGAGATCAGGCATCCCAGGCTCTGTTTTCAATTATATTCTTCAAAGGTGACACACTTTGGAGCAAGTAGGTAGCTTAGCTCGTACTATCCTCACCCTCTCTCATCACCCTCACGAACAGAATCACATATTATAAAGTAAAGATGCAGAGAATGCTGGCAGAAAACACAACAAAATAAAACAGAGCACAATACAATGATGATGGTTATCTAGAATGCTTGGGAACCTTAGCGAAAAATGTATATTTATCTTACCTGAAATAAATACAACTTGTAATATAATTATCACAATTGCTCAAGTGTGTGATTTTAATGTTTAGTGAATTAAGTCTTTTAAGTCATTATCTTTATAGTTAAAACCAAGAAAATATAGTATGCTTCATATGAAAAGGCATACCTCCTATAGAATATGTGATAAGTAGCTAATGATGTCAAACAGTTTATGAAATAAGTTTTTCCTAATTAATTATTGTTCATTTTCTGGCAACCTTTCTACAAATATTTTGTACACAGTATGAAGGCCTTTCATCTTTTCACATTTTTGCAATTGCTATTAAAGTATGAGTGCAAAGTGCCTTAAAAATTATATTACACAGTTCTTACAGTTCTCATTGTGGTAGTCTGTGTTTTATAGAGGTTTTAAATTTTGATTTATATTATCTGGATTTATAATACTTCAAGGCATAAAGATATATAAAAGATATTCTTGAATTTTTAAAAAATTTGATGAAAGTAATTTAAAAAAGTAATCAGGTTACGAAAAAGTGTCTATCCCTGAATCAGGTAGAGTCAAAACTAAGACTCATGTAACTCCATTAAGAGAGGACTCTTAGTACTTCTGAACACTAAATAATCTTGTCCAATAATTACATCACAGTACCCAATACGTGGTTTTCAATGAAAATTGTATTGTTTGCATTGATTTTACAGAAGATATGCTATTCATATCTGTGAAGCCATAGGCATATAATGATTTTAATCCAATATATACACAGCAATTATTGTGTGCTGGCACTGCTCTAAGTATTTTACAGACATCTCATTTAATCTTTAAAATGATCCTGTGAAGTAAGTACAATTACTATACCATCTCCTTGAAATAATAATAAGCCCAATAACAGGCTTGACATTTGACTTTACATGAAAGATTAAGAAAATTCTGACCCAATAATTGTAAGTGCATCATACTAGTTAACTCAGACATTTCTCATGAGGTACACAGGACTCACAAGTTGCATCTATTTGTCTCTTGAGAAGATAGAGAAGCTTTAATTATTCTTTCTTTTATGTTACTCTACAAATTTGTGTGAAATTCTGTCAAGAATTTACAGTTTTCTGAGGACTGCCTGCATACATATATTCATGTATATGAATATACATATTCAATAATAAATCATTTGTCTTTTCTCTGCTACACTGAGAGAGAGAGAGCTCTTTTGGTTGATAGGATTTTTAGTTTCCCCAACAATCATTAGGAATGCTGCATAATATTGACAGAAATGGCTCTCCAAGCCTCTCTAAACAACATAACTTCAAAAATGTGAATCAAGGGGCTTCCCTGGTGGCGCAGTGGTTGCGCGTCCGCCTGCCGATGCAGGGGAACAGGGTTCGCGCCCCGGTCTGGGAGGATCCCACATGCCGCGGAGCGGCTGGGCCCGTGAGCCATGGC
>NC_041220.1:5425370-5433919 GCF_002837175.3 Physeter macrocephalus
GAGCCTGTGCCCTGCAACGGGAGAGGCCACAACAGCGAGAGGCCCGCGTACCACAAAAAAAAAAAAAAAAAAAAAAAAAAAAATGTGAATCAATTGGAGATATTAAGAGGCAAACTTGATAAACCACAATGATAGAGAAACACTGTAATACTTCTAGATGGAAAATGTAGATCAAGCAGCCATTAAGCATAGTGCCTTGGTGTGGAGCAAACCCAGAAATATACTCTTACAGGAATAGAGTACTTCTATAACCATTAGGTTTAATGCTAAATTTATATACAGTAGAAGGTTGAGGTTGAGTTACTTTCTTCCTGAAGTTTATAGTTTGGTGTTAAGTTTCCAAGTTATGAGCATAAGCATATGTCTTTCTCTGGTCAATGAATATCTTATTCAGTCAAGAGTTCATATATGTCTTGTCTCAGAATATCTCAGTTACTCTTTGTCTTATTTATCACAGAAAAAATATAAAAATGATAGTAAAAAACAGGATTTCTTCTATGGTTTCTACTTGATATATTTTCTATATAGCCTATTCATTATTTTCCATCAAGCAAACAAAAGAGATAATAGTCATGAATGGGCATCAACCCCCAGCTATGTCTTTATCCTATTAAATTTAACATAAAGAAATATTCTTTCCAAAGTACCTCTAATTCTAAGCAACAGTAAATATTCAAATACCATTATACACTAAACATCACAACAGTAACATTTATAGTATTGTTGTTCTTTTGTTTTATGATAAATACTTTCATACAGGCTCAACGTTGAAGTGGGTTAGTATATGTAACAACGTATAGCTTGGATTTGGGAAGAGATCTTTTGTATGTATTGTATGTGTGGGTGGGGCAATATCACTTTATTGGATTTTTTATCTTGATACAATGATCATGTACAAATAATTTATTTGAATAAATGTAACCTGTAAATAACCATGTTCCTGGGGTAGTCACTATGTGTTGTCATTATTTCTTTTAAGAACAGCTGACCTTCAGGAGACATTGTCCAATGAGAATCCTTTGATATTTCACATTTCAATTGGTCATAGCATGGATGCTAGCACTAACTGCCTCCTCATTGACCCCAAACCAACCAAATAAACACAAATGATTCTACCAATTTGTGTCTCTCTGTATAAAAGGATCACCCAATGCTCTCAAGAGTCCTGGTAGCAGCAGTTAAATAGTTCAGTCATCGACAGAAGACTTCTGCAACTGGACTGCCATTCTCTACTATACAATGATTCTATGGAATATTTCCAAAGTGGACCCCTATTTTTGTCTGAAATTGCAATAACATAAAATACTATATATTAAGAACATTTGGTCATATATTGCCTACATGCAACATCTATTGTTTTGTTTTCTGAGAAGACTATAAATGTTATCTGTTCAATTCCTCACTGGTACATATATCATAGAAATATGATACTATTTGACATTTTATTTTAATTTACAAATAGTTACACACAATAAGTAACAAATATTTATTTAGTCCTACACTTTCTTATGGGTATGCATCATGTTTAACAATAGCTCATCATGACCTTGACCAAAGATTTATAAGAGATAGCAAAGGCAGAGGACAAATGATATAAGGGATGTGAATAGGAGGACATGGGGTAATTAATACTGGAAAGTTTCTACATTAAGTATGAACTGTGTGTGTCTTCCGTAGAAAGTGGGCTTATGAGACAGTGAGTAAATAAATATAGGGGAAATGATAAATTAATATTTTTTAAAAAATAGAACCATTTTATTATTTCATTATAGTTCTTTGGAGATATTTTCAACAAAGCATAGTAAATATTCCACATATTAGAGAAAACAAACATTTCCTGATGTTAATAATAGAAAAAAATTTGAAAACAAGTTTTTCACCAACAAAAACTGAAAAACAGTCATATTTTTGACAGAAAATAGGTCAGATTTGATTCATGGGCAGTTGATGACTTCCTAGTTAGGTCAAAGGCAAACATTTTCCATAAATTTATAGCTGAATTTTGTTCACTAAGGTGAAAATTATATTGAGAGTACATGATATGATAAAAGCATTTTATCCAAACTATGGTAGTGGCAAAGGTGTATTGAAATTAATAATAGTTCCCAGTGCTTTTGAACATGTATAATACATAAGGTACCACTAGTAACAACTATAATTAATAGCCATTTAATCAGTCTTGATAAAATATATTTTGAAAGTCTCCCAGAAATTGAAAAAATGAATAGTCCTAGAGACTGAATAACAGACACTTTGGTAAGTTGAGTGTTTTCCCCAGCCCTCTAAATTATTGGCTTTCAAAAAGAAAAAAAAAAAAGAAGAAGAAGAAGAACTGAAGCAGAACCTAATCAAATAGTCAGCTAATTAACAATTTTAAAATAATTTATAACATTGGATCCCTGTGTGATTTTTAGCCCATAAACTGGAAGGAGTTCAAAGAATCGATTGACCTGTTATGTCAGACAGAGTCCAGTCAAAAAGCAAAACCAAACTAGATATTTCAAACAGGAGACAACATAGGGAACTCGTTTCCCTGTTGTTAAAGCATTAGGTGAAAAATAAAAAACAAAAAAATCTTGAAGTAACTCAGAGACAACTGCAGGAAGTAGCTACACCCTCAAGAGTTGGGGGAGTTAGCTTTTAAATGAGATGAATTTGAGGCAATTGTGAGATGCTGGTAGAGGCCTCAGTGAGGGAAAAGAAAACATAGTTAAGAAGCTCTGTAGTCTAAGAAGAAAGGAACGGTTTGATGAATTGGCTTTGTGTCACTGGTGAATGCATGGAAGCTGAAGTCTGATTGTTAAGGGAAGGCATGTGTAAATGTGAAGTAAAGATGTTCCTGGTCAAAGCATGACTGTGAGCATTTTTTAGGAGTATTAAGACACTGCTGACTTAAAAAGAGACCACAAAAACGTTGTCTAGTTTGGTGGAAGAAGGAATGAAGATAGATTTATCACACATCTTTATATGCTAAGGCCCATTCCTTGAAAAGGGAAAAATATCAGCTAACTGTAATTGAAAGTAGGGGTCTGGCTGCTCACTGCTCAAAAGCAATTAAAAAGGCAAGGTTGGTGAAAAGGAAAGTGTGCTTTATTTTGGAGGCAAGCAATGCAGTGGGGAGGACTCCTGTCCAAAGCCCAACTCACCCCCACTGACAACCAGTGGGTGAGAGATTTTATAGATGGAGGGAGGGGGCTACATGCAGAAACAGCACAGTCAGCTCTGACCATCATCTTGAAATTGGTCATGCAGTGGTCTGACCAGTGTCATCTTGTCATCTTGATGGTTTTAAGTACAGTTAGTCTTTAGTTCCAGGGTCGGTTTGTTACCATTTCTTTGAGGCCAGTTTTGGAATTGTGGCAGCTTATGTCATGGCTACAGCCTGGTCATCATGTAGTTAAATTCTTTTACCTGGCGGGGGTTTCAATATCTACAACACAGCTCACAGGACATGGCTCAGAATATTATCTGTAGCCCTTGAGGAGGAACTGAAAATCCTTAACTTTGCTTAACGACTGAACTATTACTATTATTTGGTCTCGTTTGACTGTTTTGCTTTGTTCTGCTTTTTCTCACTTCTCTTATTAAACTTATTCTTTGGCTAAAAGATTTCTACAGACAGAAGGCAGGCTGAGACGTGGGGGACAAGGACCACAGGGTCCAGCTCCATTTCATAACTGCTGCAAATTAGACAGAAGAATATGAGGACAAGGGATGTTGCCTTTCTCTGAAATGCAAAAGTTTTCTGTGAAATCCAGCTGACATCTTGATTTTTACCATATGCATGGATGTGTGTGTGTGTGTGTAAATAAAACAAAATCTGTGGTTATATTAATATGAATAAGAACAGTGGTGTAAAGATATATTCCTTTGATACAGTATTGACTTATGTTCACAAAAAGGCTATGGGTTTTTTTTTTATCAAAGTCCAAGATAATGTTATGTAACAAAAAGTTGCTTTATCATCAAATTGACTTTTCTTAAGTTAATTTTGCTACAACCTAAAGGCATATGAGTTTTGAATACATTTACACTAAAAAATTCATTAAAATGTGTGAAATTTCTAAAGTCAATAGAGAGATGTAAAATTCCCAATTTTCACCTTATGAATAAATAACAGAAGAGAATGACTTAAGTATTTGTCCTTTCCATGAATTTTTTCAGATGAAAATGAATAACAAACCCCTTGTTTTTAAAAGTCATTCATTTTTACAAGTGAGTTGTGGAATTACTTAATAAACACATTTTAAAATGATGTCTGGCTTTCTAGTTTCTGGGGAAAGAAGAAAACCAAGATTTTGCCTTTACATACACTCCAAAATTCATATTTATTTAATTTCTTGGTTGAGTTACCTGTTATGAGCAATGGAAGTAAAATAACATCCTCTCTTTGAAGATAACACACATTAATGTTCATATGCCTATATTTGTATGTTTGTGCATATAATACAAAATATAAAATGGTTTAGTGTTTTATAATATAAAAATATAAAATGGTTTAGTAATATTGTATTCTCTCCAATTAAATTCATTTCTTCTTGGCTTCATAATTAAAAGAATGACCATGGCTTATGTAATTTGTGTCTAAAGATTTTCACTTGTGATTTGAATGTCATTTAGGCCATATACTGATTTCTAGTATAGTTTGGTAAATAAGTTTGGAATAAACAAAGACATTATTAAGTGTTTCCAATGGAAAGTTACTCATTATTTATAGCATGACTTTCTGGGTTATATGACTTTAGCCTTTCATTGCCTTTGAAATATTTTACTACCTGGTAAATTGCAGATAACTGATACCAATGGAAAATTTTGTGTGGAAAAGGCCAGGTTTACGTCTATTTGTAATTTCATTTCCACAATTGTTTACACCATATAAATGTATGGCTCTTTGTCTTCTTTGAACTGATTATAAATCTGCCTAGTTCCCTCTTAAATGATTAATTAAATATTTAACATGTTAAATTTATATTTGTAAGAAATTCATGATTTTACCTTGAAAAAGTATCCTTTAACATTCTAGATATCTGATTCATTTTTCTTAGAAGAAGAAAAAAAGGATTATTACAAGCTCAAAGTTCTTGTGATTGTTTAAGATATAAGTGATTATATACCACTTATATAATACATAAGTGACTATATATAGGCAAATTTAAATATACTTCCTGCAATATAAACAAAGAATGTAACAAGAAAAGATACTGTAAATAGAAAACTTATAGAACACCTTTCAGTTTTAATTTTTCGATTCTTTATTACTACACAACATAAGATTTAAAAAAATAGAACTCACTAACTGAATTAACTCTTGACCTTTCTAAAGTAAGCCTCCTACACTTCTTCTACCAGTTTACTCTAAATAAATAGTTCTTTTACTGTTTTTAATCATTAAAACATCCTTTCAAGGAGAAAATAATATAATTTTTTATTTTGGTATACTGAAATAATGCAAAAATATCATGATCTATTATTTCCTGAAGACACAGAATTTTGATTGGTTAGATTCAAAAGAATGTCCAATTACTATGCACTTCTAACAAGGTCCTTTAGACTTTACTGCACCTTCTAGTGAATTAAGAAAAGGACTCAGCTGGGTGGACAAAACTCTGGATACCAAACTTAGCAAGCAAATATTGCCTGTGTGGAAAGAGGAAAAAGCTGGTGAATACAACACTTCATAGACAAGAAGAAAGCTCTTCTTGGTGCCTGGCTTGAAAAGTGAGATGTAGTTTTTTTTTCTCTTTTTGTAACATCTTTACTGGAGTATAATTGCTTTGCAACTGTGTGTTAGTTTCTGCTTTATAACAAAGTGAATCAGCTATACATATACATATGTTCCCATATCTCTTCCCTCTTACATCTCCCTCCCGCCCACCCTCCCTATCCCACCCCTCTAGGTGGTCACAAAGCACCGAGCTGATCTCCCTGTGCTATGCGGCTGCTTCCCACTAGCTATCTATTTTACATTTGGTAGTGTATATATGTCCATGCCACTCTCTCACTTTGTCACAGCTTACCTTCCCCCTCCCTGTATCCTCAGAGATGTAGTTTTAATTTCAGCCTCACTCATTGCCTTGGCACAGTGCCTTTATGCCCTGGACAGCTGATGGCAACCTTGCCTCTATCATTTTGTACTGGGCATCATTTTTGTATTTTACTTTGAGTAAGTTAAGCATTCTATTACAAATTCTAACAAAGCCCTTTTTCATGAACAAGGCTCTATTTTTTTACACCATTATATGCATTACATTATCACAGTGTTTCATATATCATGTAAAGAGATCAGCCAATAATATATAAAATAATGATAAAAGTACCATGAAAATACTACTATTAATAGATATCTTCTTAGAGAAAAAAATATCTGATAGACAAGGAAACAAAAGATATAGTTAAAAGCAAATGGTATCATTATTTAGTCAATAACGATTCTACTTAAGAGCAGGCTCTTTTCATATTTTTCATTTTTCTCATTCATAGTATACATTTTATACCAACTTTCTGGAGCTACTACCCCTGATACCACTGACTGATTCCTGTTCTTACCCGGCCTTGGCACCCCAAAGAACAGACAGGATTTGGGCTGGTACCCAATACTTGATTCAGGACCAGGTCTCTAGCACAGTTCTATCTTGCTGGAATTCGGCCAGGTTGAGAGACTAAATGAAAAGTTATGTGAGGTATGACCAGAATTTCTATTTTATGTTGATGATCCTTCAATTCATCCTTTTATTTTTTACATCTTTGTTTGTTTCTTTCTTGTTTTTTTTTTTTTGTGGTGCGTGGGCCTCTCACTGTTGTGGCCTCTCCTGTTGCGGATCACAGGCTCTGGACGCACAGGCTCAGAGGCCATGGCTCATGGGCCCAGCTGCTCTGCGGCATGTGGGATCTTCCCGGACTGGGGCATGAACCCGTGTCCCCTGCATTGGCAGGTGGACTCTCAACCACTGCGCCACCAGGGAAGTCCTATTTTTTTACATATTTATTGGAGTATAATTGCTTTACAATGTTGTGTTAGTTGCTGCTGTATAACAAAGTGAATCAGCTATATGTATACATATATCCCCATATGACCTCCCTCTTCTGTCTCCCTCCCACCCTCCCTATCCTACCCCTCTAGGGGGCTACAAAGCACCAAGCTGATGTCCCTGTGCTATGCAGCTGCTTCCCACTAACTATTTTACATTCGCTAGTGTATATATGTCAATGCTATTCTCTCACTTAATCCAAGCTTACCCTCCCCTCCTGGTGTCCTCAAGTCATTCTCTACGTTTGTGTCTTTATTCCTTTCCAGCCCTTAGGTGTATTAGAACCATTTTTTTTTTAAGATTCCATATATATGTGTTAGCATACAGTATGTGATGGTGTGAGGTGATACCTCATTGTAGTTTTGATTTGCATTTCTCTAATGATTAGTGATGTTGAGCATCCTTTCATGTGTTTGTTGGCAATCTGTATATCTTCTTTGGAGAAATGTCTATTTAGGTCTTCTGCCCATTTTTGGATTTGGTTGTTGGTTTTTTTGATATTGAGCTGCATGAGCTGCTTGTATATTTTGGAGATTACTCTTTCTTGCTTCGTTTGCAAATATTTTCTGCCATTCTGA
This sequence comes from Physeter macrocephalus, assembly GCF_002837175.3. Lineage (NCBI taxonomy): Eukaryota > Metazoa > Chordata > Mammalia > Artiodactyla > Physeteridae > Physeter > Physeter macrocephalus. Next base: position 5,432,977 of record NC_041220.1, read on the forward strand.
GGGTTGTCTTTTCATCTTATTTATGGTTCCCTTTGCTGTGCGAACGCTTTTAAGTTTCATTAGGTCACATTTGTTAATGTTTGTTTTTATTTCCACTTCTTCAGGAGATAGGTCAAAAAGGATCTTGCTGTGATTTATGCCATGGAGTGTTCTGCCTATGTTTTCCTCTAAGAGTTTGATAGTGTCTGGCCTTACATTTAGGTCTTTAATCCATTTTGAGTTTATTTTTGAGTGTGGTGTTAGGCAGTGTTCTAATTTCACTCTTTTACATGTAGCTGTCCAGTTTTCCCAGCACCACTTATTGAAGAGGCTGTCTTTTCTCCACTGTATATTGTTGCCTCCTTTATCAAAAATAAGGTGGCCATATGTGTGTGGGTTTATCTCTGGGTTTTCTATCCTGTTACATTGATCTATATTTCTGTTTTTGTGCCAGTACCATACTGTCTTGATTACTGTAGATTTGTAGTATAGTCTGAAGTCCGGAAGCCTGATTCTTCCAGCTCCATTTTTCTTTCTCAAGATTGCTTTGGCTCTTCGGGGTCTTTTGTGTTTCCATACAAATCGTGAAAATTTTAGTTCTAGTTCTGTGAAAAATTCCATTGGTAGTTTGATAAGGATTGCATTGAATCTGTGGATTGCTTTGGGTAGTATAGTCATTTTCACAGTGTTGATTCTTCCAAACCAAGAACATGGTATATCTGTTCATCTGTTTGTATCGGCTTTGATTTCTTTCATCAGTGTCTTATAGTTTACTGCATACAGGTCTTTTGTGTCCTTAGGTAGTTTTATTCCTAGGTATTTTATTCCTTTTGTTGCAGTGGTAAATGGGAGTGTTTCCTTAATTTCTCTCTCAGATTTTTCATTGTTAGTGTACAGGAATGCAAGAGATTTCTGTGCATTAATTTTGTATCCTGCTACTTTACCAAATTCACTGATTAGCTCT
>NC_041220.1:5440898-5441947 GCF_002837175.3 Physeter macrocephalus
TTTTTAAGATTCCATATATATGTGTTAGCATACAGTATGTGATTTTCTCTTTCTGACTTACTTCACTCTGTATGACAGACTCTAGGTCCATCCACCTCACTTCAAATAGTTCAATTTCATTTCTTTTTATGGCTGAGTAATATTCCATTGTATATATGTGCCACATCTTCTTTATCCATTCATCTGTCAATGGACACTTATGTTGCTTCCATGTCCTGGCTATTGTAAAGAGTGCTGAAATGAAAAGTGTGGTACATGTCACTTTTTGAATTATGGTTTTCTCAGGGTATATGCCCAATAGTGGGATTGCTGGGTCACACGGTATTTCTATTTTTAGTTTTTTAAGGAACCTCCATACTGTTCTACATAGTGGCTATATCATTTACATTCCCACCAACAGTGCAACAGGGTTCCCTTTTCTCCACACTCTCTCCAGCATTTATTGTTTTTAGATTATTTGATGATGTCCTTTCTGACCAGTGTGAAGTGCTACCTCATTGTGGTTTTGATTTGCATTTCTCTAATGATTAGTGATGTTGAGCATCCTTTCATGTGTTTGTTGGCAATCTGTATATCTTCTTTGGAGAAATGTCTGTTTAGGTCTTCTGCCCATTTTTGGATTTGGTTGTTGGTTTTTTTGATATTGAGCTGCATGAGCTGCTTGTATATTTTGGAGATTACTCTTTCTTGCTTCGTTTGCAAATATTTTCTGCCATTCTGAGGGTTGTCTTTTCATCTTATTTATGGTTCCCTTTGCTGTGCGAACGCTTTTAAGTTTCATTAGGTCACATTTGTTAATGTTTGTTTTTATTTCCACTTCTTCAGGAGATAGGTCAAAAAGGATCTTGCTGTGATTTATGCCATGGAGTGTTCTGCCTATGTTTTCCTCTAAGAGTTTGATAGTGTCTGGCCTTACATTTAGGTCTTTAATCCATTTTGAGTTTATTTTTGAGTGTGGTGTTAGGCAGTGTTCTAATTTCACTCTTTTACATGTAGCTGTCCAGTTTTCCCAGCACCACTTATTGAAGAGGCTGTCTTTTCTCCATTGT
>NC_041220.1:5449538-5450737 GCF_002837175.3 Physeter macrocephalus
CTCCATACTGTTCTCCATAGTGGCTGTATCAATTTACATTATTCCCACCAGCAGTGCAAGAGGGTTCCCTTTTCTCCACACCCTCTCCAGCATTTATTGTTTCTAGAGTTTTTGATGATGGCCAATCTGACCGGTGTGAGATGATATCTCATTGTCGTTTTGATTTGCATTTCTCTAATGATTAATGATGTTGAGCATTCTTTCATGTGTTTGTTGGCGATCTGTATATCTTCTTTGGAGAAATGTCTATTTAGTTCTTCTGCCCATTTTTGGATTGGGTTGTTTGTTTTTTTGTTATTGAGCTGCAAGAGTTGCTTATAAATTTTGGATATTAGTCCTTTGTCAGTTGCTTCGTTTGCAAATATTTTCTCCAGTTCTGAGGGTTGTCTTTTTGTCTTGTTTATGGTTTCCTTTGCTGTGCAAAAGCTTTTAAGTTTCATTAGGTCCCATTTGTTTATTTTTGTTTTTATTTCCATTTCTCTAGGAGATGGGTCAAAAAGGATCTTGCTGTGATTTATGTCATAGAGTGTTCTGCCTGTGTTTTCCTCTAAGAGTTTGATAGTGTCTGGCCTTACATTTAGGTCTTTAACCCATTTTGAGTTTATTTTTGTGTATGCTGTTAGGGAGTGTTCTAATTTCATTCTTTAACATCTAGCTGTCCAGTTTTCCCAGCACCACTTATTGAAGAGGCAGTCTTTTCTCCATTATATATTCTTGCCTCCTTATCAAAGATAAGGTGACCATATGTGCGTGGGTTTATCTCTGGCCTTTCTATGCTGTTCCATTGATCTATATTTCTGTTCTTGTGGCAGTACCATACTGTCTTGATTACTGTAGCTTTGTAGTATATTCTGAGGTCTGGAGGTCTTATTCCTCCAGCTCTGTTTCTCTCTCTCAAGATTGCTTGGGCCATTGAGGGTCTTTTGTGTTTCCATACAAATTGTGAAATTTTTTGTTCTAGTTCTGTGAAAAATGCCATTGGTCCTTTGATAAGGATTGCATTGAATCTCTAGATTGCTTTAGGTAGTATAGTCATTTTCACAGTGTTGATTCTTCCAAACCAAGAACATGGTATATCTGTTCATCTGTTTGTATCGGCTCCCGCTGCAGAGCGCAGGCTCCGGACGTGCAGGCCCAGCGGCCATGGCCCACAGGCCCAGCCGCCCCGTGGCACGTGGGATCCTCCCAGACCAGGGCAC
>NC_041220.1:5450900-5575668 GCF_002837175.3 Physeter macrocephalus
TGGCTATAACTTCCAAAACTATGTTGAATAATAGTGGTGAGAGTGGGCACCCTTGTCTCATTCCTGATCTTAAAGGAAATGGTTTCATTTTTTCATCGGCAGGCGGACTCCCAACCACTGCGCCACCAGGGAAGCCCTCTCTTTCAGATTTTTCATCGTTCGTGTGTAGGAATATGAATGATTTCTGTGCATTAGTATTGAGGATTTTTGTATCTATGTTCATCAGTGTTATTGGCCTGCAGGGTTTTTTTTTGGTTTTTTTTTTTTATGACATCTATGACATCTTTGTCTGGTTTTGGTATCGTATAGTATCATGTCACCTGCAAACAGTGACAGTTTTATTTCTTCTTTTCTGATTTGGATTCTGTTAATTTATTTTTCTTCTCTGATTGCCGTGGCTATAACTTCCAAAACTATGTTGAATAATAGTGGTGAGAGTGGGCACCCTTGTCTCATTCCTGATCTTAAAGGAAATGGTTTCATTTTTTTCACCATTGAGAATGATGTTGGCTGTTGGCTTGTCATATATGGCCTTTATTATGCTGAGGTAGGTTCCCTCTGTGCCCACTTTCTGGAGAGTTTTTATCATAAATGGGTGTTGAATTTTGTCAAAAGATTTTTCTGCATCTACTGAGATTATCATATGGTTTTTAACCTTCAATTTTTTAATATGGTGTATCACATTGATTGATTTGCATTTACTGAAGAATACTTGCATTCCTGGGATAAATTCCAATTGATCATGTTGTATGATCCTTTTAATGTGTTGCTGGATTCTGTTTGCTAGTATTCTGTTGAGGATTTTTGTATCTATGTTCATCAGTGTTATTGGCCTGCAGGGTTTTTTTTTGGTTTTTTTTTTTTATGACATCTATGACATCTTTGTCTGGTTTTGGTATCCGAGTGATGGTGGCCTCATAGAATGAGTTTGGGAGTGTTCCTCCCTCTGCTATATTTTGCAAGAGTTTGAGAAGGATAGGTGTTAGCTCTTCTCTAAATGTTTGATAGAATTCACCTGTGAAGTCACCTGGTCCTTGGTTTTGTTGGAAGATTTTAAATCACAGTTTCAATTTCAGTGCTTGTGATTGGTCTGTTCATATTTTCTCTTTCTTCCTGGTTCAGTCTTGGAAGGTTGTACTTTTCTAAAAATATGTCCTTTTCTTCCAGGTTGTCCATTTTGTTGCCATATAGTTGCTTGTAGTAGTCTCTCATGATCCTTTGTATTTCTGCAGCGTCAGTTATTACTTCTATCTCATTTCTAATTCTGTTGATTTGAGTCTTCTCCCTTCAAATCATCCTTAAATGATTTTTCCCAGACTTGCTCTCAGGTAAGCAAAGAAATATTTGACACTTGATTTGTGGAAATACGACAATCATTTCAAAAGTCCAAGCAGGTACAGCTTTTTAAATAGACCAAGGAAGATGGGAAAAGTGTATAATAGGAGGAAAAACAAACAAACAGAAAATATGGAGGAGGGAAATGAGGGAGATTATACTGCACTGAGGAATAAACTTATTTCACAAATAACTTTTTCTTCTTTCTTTGTTTATTGCAAGGAATTGTCAAAGAGTAATTTGTGAGAATTAGTAATCACAAATTATTTTAAGTAATAGATTTAAAAAAATCAATCTATAGCAGGTTTGGACAAATTTTACTCTAAAGGGCCACAGAGTAAATATGTTAAGCTTTCTGGTCCATCCTCTCTCTGTCACAGTGTTATACAGCAACGTGTTATACTATAAAGGCAGACATAAACATACGTGAACAAGTGGTCGTGGCTATGTTCCTATAAAATTTTGTTTAAAAAAAGCAGGCTTTGGGCCATGTATTTTTGGCCACTGATCTATAAAATAATGGTATAGCGTAGATAGATATCAGTATAAAATGCATTAACATCACGAGTTTTTTCTTGTGGTTGTTCTTAACATTTAAATATACATATGATATCACTTACACGTGGAATCTAAAATATGTCACAAATGAACCTTTTTATGAAACAGAAACAGACACACAGACATAGAGAACAAACTTACGGTTACCAAAGCGGAAAGGCGGTGGGGTAGGGATAAATTAGGAGTTTGGGATTAGCAGATACAAACTACTATACCTAAACTCGATAAACAACAAGTTCCTACTGTATAGCACAGGGAATTAATTCAATACCCTATAACAAACCATAATGGGCAAGAATATTTATATAAACAAGCATAATACGTGTATATATGCATGTATATATATATATATATATAACTGAATCACTTTCCTGTATAACAGAAACTAACACAACATTGTAAACCAACTATACTTCAATTTAAAAAAAAAAAAGGTTTAAGTATAGACTTCTTGGGAATCAGAGAAAAAAACATGTGGATATAGCCATATTCAATTATGAATTTAAAAGTAGCAATTTTTGTTATCCCAATTTAAGAGATCCTCTAACGTTTGCCATATAAATATATTTCAAATAATATGTGAGAAATTAACATTTTATGTAAATTCTAGGGATAGTGTCAGAATAGAGGAAGGCTTCTGTATCACATACATCCCAGCAAAGTCACTGATTTTTCTCTACTGTGATAAAAGAATGGACTAGACCTTGGACTTCCATTGACATAACCTCTTGGTTGTTTCAGGTGAAACCATTTTGTCAAATACAATCAGGGTAAATTTGGTGTTGTATTAATTGGTGAACATAAGACAGAGCTATCATTTACCTAGTGAGCATGGTCAGGAATGCTAGACACACAGGCAATTCGACCCCAAAGAGTATTTTTGGTACAGCTTAAACTTGCTTTTTAGTTATACTGAATGAGGAAATGGGACTCCCAGAAGCAGTAGTTCTTCACCTGTGTTTCACATTACAGTCATCTGAGGAGCATTAAAACAACTGATGCCCGAGCCTCATTATCAGAGGTTCTGATTTAATTGATTGGTGGTGAGGCATGGGCATCAGTGTTTTTTAAAAGCACATTGGGTGATTCACATGTGCAGCCAAGGTGGTGAGCCACTGTTTCTGAGTTTACATAAAGTAAATTAAAATCACATCCTTATTAGGGGAAAAACTGAAACTTGACATTAGTTCGGGTGCTAAATCTAGACCATAATCTCACAGTTGCTTCTTCATGCACATAGGCCTATTAGATTATGCAATGGAACAATGCCTTGAGCATTTAGGACTCGTAAGTTGTGTCTACTGCAATAATTGTAAATCTGAATTAAATTATTGGAGCTGAAGAAAAATACACTTTTATCAATGAATTGCATTCCAAGTCTCATTCAGTTTTAATGCCCAGTTTAAGGGCGATCTAGGCAGTGTCCCCAGTCCTTCAAGAAGAATTATAGAAGCCCGAGCTGGAGCCTATTTTTATTTCTCCCTTTAGACATCTATAGTACTTTATCGGAATCATATTTATTTTCTCTTTCTCTCTCCCAATTTACCTTTTATTTTTTAGGCATGCCTTTTTTCCCCTTCTTTTGGACTATGATATGCTGATGGTAAGGACCATTTATGATTCATTTCCATATCATCTACAGATTCTTGAATTAGATTTATACATAATAAAATTTCAATTATTTGTCATAAAATAAATCAAATACTACTATGTAAATGTTGTACATTTTTCTATTCTCCTACTGTATGCATATCATTTATAAGATTTATATATGTATAATTGGGGGGTGTGATGTGAGGTAAGAAGACATGATAAAGGTATTGCTAGCATATAAATTATGTTAACTTAATTTTATGTAAATGGATTTTAAAAATCTGATATTCTTTTTAAAAATTGATTGCATTAGTCCACTTATATTCATTATTGCTATGGCCTGAAGGTGTCACTTGGAAATTAATATGTTGAAATCCTAATGTCCCATGTGATGGTATTAGGAGGTGGGCCCTTTGGGAAGTATTAGGTCATGAGGGTGGAATTCTCATAAATGGGATTAGTACTCTTATAAAAGAGGTCCCAGAGAGCTCCCTAATGATGTATGGCATGTGAGGACATAGTGAAAAGACAGGTGTTTATGACCAGGAAGCCCTCACCAAATATTGAACTTGCCGATGCCCAGATCTTGACATTCCCAGCTTCTAGAACTGTAGGAAATAAATGTTTGTTGATTATAAGCCTCTAAGTCTGTGATATTTTGTTATAGCAGCTTGAATGGACTAAGAAAATAAGAATAATTGATATCTTTGGACTTATTTCTATAACTTTTCTTTGTGCTCCCTATTGTCTTTTTTTGGTATGTTTTCTTTTTGGATATATTGTGTTTATTTGTTTTGTTTTTATTTCATTGTTTTCCTGTTACAGACTTCGAATTTATATAATTTTTTTCCTTATTTTAGTGTTTGCCCTGGGTATTTTATCATACATGGTTACTGTAGAAATATTTTTTATCCTTTTCTGTGTCTGAGAAATTTCAAATTCTTTTCATTAATGTCCCAAATCTTTTATGGAATTATGCTTTCCCACTCACTTTATCAGAGTCTTAAGGAGGTAAGGAGATAAATGCTTAATCTCAGTTGGCTTTCTTCCATCCTGGCTTCTTAATGTCTGTTGTATTTCTCTATCTCTACTAACAGTAGGTAAATTAACTCAGGACTCCTTTATCATTCATCTGAATCTTGCATTCCTTTCCTAACTGCCTAACTTTTAACTTTCTTTGCTTTCAGCCTTGCCAACTTCAATCTAATTACTGTTAAAGTAATCTATAAATTAATATTTTCAGATGTCTTTTCTGCTTTAAACCTTTAAATGGCTCACCATTTCCTTCTATATTAAGTCCAAATAGAAACATGTGACACAGTCCTTCGGACAAGCCGCTAACTCTTCATTTCTAGTGTAGTTACTTTGGATACTTTGAAATTTCTGAGAGCTGACTTTTCATTGGCTGCTCTATTTCTTTCAGCAAAGATGTCATACTGTCTATTCAGCAGGGTCATGGTACAAAAAGCATACTGAAGCTGCATAGTAAGCATTATGTTTTACTCAAATTGTTTAAATGTCCATACACATATTAAATTATTACAAATTAAGCACTATAACATTCTGGGAACTGCTTAATGATATTCAGCACAGCACTTAATTTTCCTAGAACAGTTTGCTTATGTTAATTTGGTTTTAATCAGGTAAAATGCTACTTTCTACCACATGGCACTATTAGCTATTCTAGTAGGAAAATGACAAGTCTTCTCCCAAATTAGGAACTGAAGTAAATATTCAGCCAAACAATTGATCCATTCTGATGATTATATTTCAGTTATAAAGTACATGGAACACTATGAGAAAAATTGGACTGTAAATCAAAAGGTGGACTCTGTATGCTGTTTTATATGTACTATATTTATTAAATAATTTCAAATACATGTTTTAATGAATTCAGCACTCTCAAGAACAGGAAATTACTTTTCTCATAAGTAGCAAAACCTATTTGTTGCTTTACTAATATGGTATTTTTGAAGGTTTTTCTATTGGAAATATTTCAGTTATAAGCTTCCAGGAATATTATAGTTAAATTAAAAATATAAAAGCAGTGCAAAACATGTTAAGCTGAGATTTGAATTTCATTTTGACTCTTGATGGTTATGCCCATTATATATTATCAGTTAATAAACCCTCCAAGCAAAAGATTTTACATTATGCAAAGCATAATCTCATCATCAAATAAAAGCTCAAACTCATATATCCCTCACTGTGTATATTTTTAAATGCCATATATATGTATATATGCATATATATAAATCTATATGATAATAAAACTACATAATGGGATAGATGCTAGTATTATTTTCCCCTTTTAGATCCGGAAACCGTGGCACATGGAAGTTAACTAATTTCATCAGAGTGACAGATTTAGGAAATGGTAGAGCTGGAATTTGAACTTCAGGTAGTTTAGCTAAGAGTCTGCCACTTTATAATCTTCCCAGTGACAGTGATCAACCTTAGATAATTATAACTAACAAACTTGACTACAGCCTCCTGTTTCACAAATAATTTTTCTAGTCTATGAAATATGGAAACATATCTAAAAAATGGAACAGAAAAATAGTCTTAAAATCAAAACTTTATCAACCCAAAAACTAATAGAGATATTTTGCTAGTTAGAATTTTGTCAAGGATTAAAAATAAAAAAACAATGGTCATAATAATTTAAAAAGTACTTAGCATTCATAGGAATACAGCAATTGAAGGCCTTTTTAAAGTGTACTGTGTTAGTGTGCACCAGTGGTCTCACATTATAGCTCAATTGCAAATTCTCAGCCCCAATCAGTACTTAATGAATCAGAAACTCTAGGTGTATGACCGAATCATTTGTGCTTTAACAGGCTCTTCAGGTGATTCAGATGAACACTCAAGTTTGGCAACTTGTTGTGTTCAAGTGTTGTGTTGTGTTGTTTTATGCACAACAATATGATTCAGTGATGGGGCCCATTCAGATACATAAAAAACACACAAAGTTTAAGTAGTTTAGAGATGAGCAGAGTCTCATTTTTAGCCTCGCCTGGCATGCCAAATGAACGAGTGTTTGTTTTAATAATCTGAGTTAATAAAAAAAAAATTGTAAGTATTTGAACTTCTAAACTGTGAAGTGGAAAGAAAAGTGGAATTTGTAGAGTTGGGAAGCGGGGTGGAATTTAGACAGACCAGAGACAAAAGGGAAATTATGATGGGCTATGAAGGCATTATAGGAAAATCTAATGGAAGTTCAAAAGATGAACGCTAAATTAGCTTAGATATTGAGACCATATATTCATTTACCAAAAGCCAAGGCGCCCAGGTTAAGAACCTAACTCCAATGTATAAATACTCGTTGTGGATGCGTTAGTGAATCACTGGATCTTTCTGGGCCTTAGTGTTCTTATTTAATACAGTGATATCAAAACCTAATTCACACATTTTGAAAAGATTAAGTTATATGTGAAGAGCTCACCATAGTTTATGGCACATAACTAAATCCACCCTCCATTAGATTCTCCTTTCAATGTAAACAGAACCCATCCCTCATAGTGATGAGTGAGGCATGAGAAATCAAATAACGATATTTATACTCTACTTACAAATGTTTGGGGTTAGATATTAGTGATATTAATTTAGTTTGAAGATATTATTTTAAAATGTTCTGATGTTTCCAAAGGTAAAATACATGAAAAATATAAAAGTTTTTTGCCTGAACTCTTTTGATAGTGGAAGCAAAGAGATATTTGACTCAAATTGCTTTACTGTCCATCCTTATTCTCCACTTGACATCTGTTCACATAGTCTATACTTCAGTAGAATGTATGGCTTGCTTGATTCCAAAATGGAAATGTAGAAGCAAGACCTAATGTATACATGAATGACAACAACTAATGTAATTGAATATTCACTGTATTATAGGATCCAAAGCTGAGTATTAACACATTTAATCCCTGCAACTCTATTCGGAGATAACTTTTATGTCTCTTTTATGGGTGGGTAAACTATGGCAATAGGGAGTTAAGTCTCCAAAAAAGATACAGTCAGTGAGTTGGGTTATAAAATCAGGCAGTTAATCTCCACAATCTGTGTATTTAACCACTGTACCATGATTCAAGACACTTGAAATAAGGATGTTTACAAAGTAATATTGATTCATAGCCATAATAGCTATGCAAATATTGACATAACATTCAGGACATCTGTTCAAATTTAGTTTTCCATATCATACAGATGTAGTACAGAATGCTAGAGGCAGGCTAAGATTAGACTTGGCTAACTGATTATTGAAATAGTGATGTCTCATCTTAAAGACCTAATTATGCGTTTTATTTTATCCCTGAAATAAAAATCCCTTTCCCATTTTTATTCCGACTGTTTGTTTCTGAGCTTTAATTTTTAGATGTAATCTCTGAGGAGCTGAAAAAGGTTGACCTATTGTTTTTAAGTAAATGGTTCACAAGAAAATTTATGTTACAAATCTTGCCTCTATCTAATGGTTAATTTCATCAAATGGGTTAAATATAGTAAATAATACACAAAACCAGTCCAACTGGAGAGATGCACCCCTTAAAGAAGAGGCTGAAAGGAACATTTCCATAGTGACTTTTATTTCCTCTTTTATAATGTAGACACTAGACCAACACCCACCATCAGCGTCTTTCCTACATGGCCTGGCCAATTTTTACCTTACAATATTTATGTCAAAGGGCATTTCAGAGCCTTCATGTAGACTAAATTTAAATTGTAAAAGAATCTTATAAAAGAAAATGTTTCTCAATCTGGCAGATGGAAATGAATATACAAAGATCATCTTTTTTTTTTTCTCAATTGGGACAGAATTGCCCTCATTTCTTTACCTCTCAAGTAATGCTAACTTTTAATGTAGATTTTGTTGGGCTAAAACTTTGATAAATTAGCACTTTTAAGTGACTGAAATAGTAAATGGAAATTTAAAGAAGTTCATTTCTATTAAGTTTCAGTCATATTTTAAATCAGAAAATGCCATGAAAAATACTAGTCTTTAAAAATGTGAGCAATAAACTGTGTAAGCATGACTGTAAAGGGCTATTCTTCAGGTAGAATGAATATCTTTAATATAAATAACTATTTTATTTAATTTTCATGAGATCCCAAACAATCCCCCCCAAAATAAGTCAGTGACTATTGTGAAATATATTGTGGTATATATTTAAGTAGTTGATAAGTTTATCAAAGTTTATGTGAATACATTGTTTCGTTTCTTTTGATAGGAGTTTGGAAATACTGAAAAAATATTAGAAAATAATGATAAATGACAGTGGATATGTTTCATTAAGCAGCTGCAGGGATTGGTAGTAGGTGAGGAAAAGTGATACGCTTGTAATGCTATGGAGATGAAAAATTTAAAAAGCAGCATTTTTGCAGTCCCAGTTTAAAAAAAAAACCTTTTTGTAAATATCTTAGTTTTTAGATTTTTGTTATCCATGCATTTTTTTTTTTGAAGGAGGGAAAGTGTTTCTGGGAGGACAAGACTGATGCATAAATTATATAATTCCTCTATGAACTATATTATTCCTTCTTAATCTTTTCATGGCTCGTCTGCAGCATCGCTGGCAAATAGTAGGGGTGCCATTTGGTTTTATGTATTCACTCAATGCACATTTACTTTGTGGAGAAATAAATGGGGTCTGACCATCTTTCTCTCATTTTTATGTTTTCTGGGGTCTGGAATTTTCTTTAGAGGAGAGCTCCTCGAGAAATATGAGAAATAAATCATTTCTGCAATACCAAGAGATCCTTCTGTTTTATCCCTCTATGTTCCTGATGGGAAAGCAAAATCCTTCCCTCCTTCCAGACTTTCTAGGGCTCAGATTTCAAATCTCTCATCCAGGACAGTCTTCGGTTTCAAATATACTGTAATCAAAATTTTCAATATGACTGATACATTCTTGTGAAACTGTAGTTGAATATATCACTTTATGACTGTGTTATATAAATATTTACAAGTCTCTTACCTAACTGATATGGTATGTATAATAAAAATAAAAAAGCCTTTTGAGAAAAATGCCTCTACATAGCAGGCATTCCATCAAGTTTCTTGAGCACCTGATGAGCCTTGATTGAAATGTCTGAAGGACAGATTAAATTTAAAGAGATTCCTGTTGTACCTCTCTTGCTCATGTCTTCCTTATCCCCAGCAAATAAACTGCAGGATACAGCATTCTTGAAGATCTTTCTCCTCGTGTGCACAGTATTCAAGGGTAGAATCTTACTTTGTGGTGGTACTCCATCTATGACAGGAATAAAATCATGCAGTCATCCAAAGGCCTCGTGTGTACACTTTTAAAAATATTTAGTGTGCTATTCTTTACATATAAAGGAGACTCTTTGGGTCAATCTTCAGTGTTTTCTTGATTAGGAAAATAATGGATTCTTTGGATTCTCCCTTCACATGTGCTTAAAGTGCAACCACATTTGTCTCTGTTTGTTACATGGCTAAAATAGGTCTGTTTTGGTCACAAAATGGAAAGTGGTTAACTGGCTCCAAAAATTAGTCATAGGATATTGATTGTAGTCACATTAGTCTAAGAATTGCTAAAACCAGGTAGTATAAAGGTACTCTGTGTGTGTGTGTGTGTGTGTCTGCGCGCGCGCGTGTGTGTGTATGTGTGTACTGCTAATATTTTCTAAATCTAACACAGTGAACCCATTTATAATTTTCTAAACCAGAGGACTTTGGCAAATGATGAGTGAGGCAGTGCTGTCAGGGGAAATGATGTGGAGCTCTCACTTTGCTCTACTCTGCGGCCCATCCATCTAGTTAGGTAAAAAGAGGTAATTAACTTTACTGTGTGAGCAGTTTTCTTAAGCCTATATGTTCCATCCTTCCAAATCTCATGGTATTAATTACCTTTATTGTTAGATCAATACCTAGGATGCTCTGCTGTATATTAAGCAAAATTTAAAGGCTGGCAGGTGCTATGTTTCAAAGAGTGTCTTTAATTCGTGTCTTGCTGCTGGTAAAGTACGGATGACAAATAGCACAAATGCTGTTATTAAACAGAGGAACTCCATTCATATGTGGATGGGAAGACTGAAAAAACTCATTCTGTACCATCGCTAATGACTTTCATGGCACTACTGAGCAAAGGGTGCCTCCTGAGTCCATTCTTAAAGATAGCTGAGTCGTATATATTTTGTGGCAATAGCTTGAAAATAATTTTTGAAACTTAATAATTCACTATCCGTGAAAGGTTATTTTCTCCTATTATTTATACTAAGAATCCACAGAGAGAATTAAGGTATAAGACACATATATTGAGCTTTGATATCCTAGTATCTAGTATATTTTATACTTGTTGGTTTACAAATCCCAAAGTGAATTAATTTGCAGCTGTACTGAAGAGAATGCTGCATGAGTTCTGCATAAGGCTTTCCAAAAATCACTTAAACCTTTATTCTATTTCTGTGCCTGGGAGTGCTCACTGTTTATCACTGACTTTGTGATTGATTAACTGGGTAAAATTAATCATCTAGCATAACAAGCTTCAGAGTCATGCTTGAAATCCATATAAAAAGAATTCATAAAAATAAAACATTGGAGTTTAGTAGGTTGTAACTTTTTGAAGAGAGGTAATATACAAAAGACAATATGTGTATTGTCTTTTAATATCTATGATCCTGTGAAACATTGATGATCAAATATTCTGTTACTGACTCTTCATAATGGTCAAATTTCAAAGTTTCAAGTTTCAAAATATTCAAAAACACTCATGGTGGTGACGATCACTTTTAGATATAAAAAGTAAGTTTGCATGAACAGATGCTTTTCTCCATGCAAAGCTAGTGATCAATAATTTATACAAAAATTATAGTAATTATATTTTAATAATTTCCAGTTGCTGCCCTAACAAATTATTACTAATTTAGCCAGTATAAAACAACTCAACTTTATCATTCCACAGTTTCTCTAGGTCAGATGTCTGGGTCTAGTATAGCTCAGCTGGGTCCTCTGCTATGAGTTTCTGAAGGCTTAAATCAAGGTGTCAGCTGGGTTGCAGTCCTATCTAAAGGCTCTATGGATAGATCTACTTCCAAGCTGTTGGCCAAATTCAGTCCTTGACATTGTAGGACTGAAGTTTCCTTGCTGTCACTTTTAGTTCCAAAGGCCTCTCTGTTCTCAGCACTCAGCAATGGCACTTCAAATCCTTCTGCTGCTTCTTCATAACTCTCTGATGTTCCCTTCTGCTGCTGCTTTCTGACTTCTGGGTTAAGGTCCCTTGTGACTAGTTAACTCCATCCAGATAATGCAGGGTACTCTCTCTACGTTTAGGACCCTAATTATAACTATATCGGCAGTATTCATTTTGCTGTTTAATATAACTTATTAACAGAGTCCATGGATTGGATGTGGATGTCTTTGGGGGTGAGGGAGAGTTTCTGCCTACCACAGAATTGGGGGGGGTTATTTTACATATCTAATTTTTTACGCTTGAATTATTTCAATCATATTTTATTTTCAAATTCCAATTACTCATTGAAGTTTATCCAAAATAAATGAGCCAAAATATATATTGAGCAGTTCCCCTTATGACCAGATATTTTCTGCACAATTATCCTTTTCCTTCAAAGTGAAAAACAGCTATCATACTTTCGGTATTTGTGAGATAATTCTTAAAAATATGGGCGGTTTAAAATTTTTTTTTAAATAAAAATGAATAGATAATAAAGATTTGTTGAGTGGCACAGATGGCTAGAGGGTCTTGAAGAGGTGTGCTTAATGTAAATTGCAAAACTCAAATCAGATTCTTAATAGAGGAAAAAGTTCATTGTTTACTTGGTTAAATACCAGAAGAGACTGGAAGAGAAAACGTAATTTAAAAATTATCTAAATATAGAAATCTAAAATCCATTGACACTGAGGTGGTCAAAGGAAGGTTCCAGAGGTCATTCCTAACCTTTATAGTTTATAAGTTTGCTACATGCACAACGGTATTTTAGCACTTTACACATATTAACTCATTTAATCCTAAAATTTAATCCTATGAGGTAGGTGTAATTATTAAAGTAAATTTTATAGATGAGAAACTAAGCCAAAGAGAAGTTAGTTTTACACAAGTTAGATAATAAGTAATGGTAGCACTTGGATAAACACTCAGCTTTAAGTCATGTAAAATGTTTCTGTGGTTATGTTTGTGTTGGTGTCCATCTCTCCCACTGCTGTACCACCATTGGCCATTTTAGTCCATCAAGGACTCTAAGAAGCGCCATGAGTAGATGGAGATAAACGTTGAATGTATCAGTCTGAGTAAGGATGGCTTGAAAAGGAAAAGTGTCCGACAGTGAAAAGCAGATATTATGAGGAAAAGACTAAAAATGGCTGACAGACCTAGCAAGAATCACATCAGTGATGACCTTAAAAAAGCCTTGGAATAGTGGGAATAAAATCAAATTGAACCTGGTTGACCCCTGAGTTGATTAGAGGTGGTAAAAACAGTTGGGAGTGGCTATAAAAGGGATTTTCAAGAAAAGTTTAGTAGTCAAGAGAGAGGCGTGTTTAAGGGTGGTCTCATAAATATTTTATATTCCACAGACTAGATAGATAGATAGACACATGATAGACACATTAATATGTTTGATTTTTAATTGGAAGAAGAGTAGAATAAATTTAAGTAGGGGTTCCAGAAAGGGATGTGAGATGGCACATAGGTAAGGTAATCAGAAGCAAGGAGTCTTGATATAGGTTAATCAGTTGGTTTATAGGCATAAAATTGATGACAATGATGTTCACTCTGAATGATAAATCAAGGCCGTTTACTAAGAGTGTATGAAGAAAGAGGAGACAACTTGAAATAGTTGCTGTCGAGTATGAAACCAGAGATAACTTGCAAAATGTAGAAGCATTGCCGCTGGGCAGAATTAATACTCAAATTGTGGCTGGATTTGTGATGTGGATATTTTGTGAGAGTTTTGATACTGTAAAGGCAGGGGTCAGCAGACATTTCTATCGGGGTAATATAGTAAATATTTTATGATTTGTGGGTCATAGGTCTCTGTAGCAACTACTCAATTATTGTTTTAACATGAAAGCAACCATAGAAAATACAGGAATAAATGGGCATGGCTGTGTTCTCATAAAACTTTATTTGCAAAAATAAGTGGTGGGCTAGATGTAGCCTATAAGCCATAGTTTACAGACCTTTGCTCGGCAGGAATGTATATCCATTTGGTTGTAAACAAGGAAGCAGAAACTTGTATTGCACCTGAGCAGAGTGTGCCAATCAGTGGACAGGATGGGCAATAAGACATGGGGCCTGAGAATATAGGCAAAATTGTGCTAAAAGTGTTGACCATGTTGAATGGACTGTGTTGGAAATAACAGCTAATTAAATCAGGGGCTTATATACAGGGAGAAATTAAAGGAACCAAAAATCAAAGGGGACACATAACATGTGTGTTGTGTGTTATTGGGTAGAAGAAAGGGAAACAAAATGCTACATGAAATAGAATACAGTAAAATCAGGCTACGACAATTTTCTATCTATGTGATTGATGAAACAATTATTTTTTTGGCAGTGTAGTGAAGAAAATAAATAATCTAAGTGTTATAACTTCCAGAGAAAAGGATTGATGGGAAATTAAAATAATGCAGGCAGAAAATAAAAAATAGTGATAAATAGATGAAAGATAGATAGATTGAAGTGTATGATAGCAATGTAAAATAGTTATATAAAGTTTCCTCCAAAATTTAAGCATCAAATTACCATATGATACAGCAATTCCATTTCTAGGCATGTACTCAAAGGAAACGAAAGCAGGAACATGAACAGATATCTGTACAGCCATGTTCATAGAAGCTTTATTCACAATAGCCAAAAGATGGAAACAGCTAAAGTGTCCATCAATAGATAAATGGATAAACAAGATGAACTATTATGTCATATACAAAAAATTAACACCAAATGGATCAAAGACCTAAAACTATAAAACTCAGAAGAGAACATTGGGGAAAAACTTCACAAGTTTGGATTTGGCAGTGATTTTTTGGATATGACACCAAAAGCACAGGCAAAAGATTAAAAATAGATGAATTGGACTATATCAAAATTAAAAGTGTGTGCATCAAATAACACAATCAACAGAGCAGAAAGCAAACTTACAGAATGAGAGAAAATATTTGCAAAAAATATATCTGATATGGCATTAATATCTAGAATTTATAAAAACTCCTACAAGTCAATAACAAAAATGAAAATAACCCTGTTAAAATGGACAAAGGACGTGAAGAGGTATATTCCCAAAGATGATAAACAGATGCCAACAAGCATATGAAAAAACGCTCAACAAACTAATCATTAGGGAAATGCAAATCAAAACCACAATATGGGGCTTCCCTGGTGGCGCAGTGGTTGAGAGTCCGCCTGCCGATGCAGGGAACACGGGTTCGTGCCCCGGTCTGGGAGGATCCCACATGCCGCGGAGCGGCTGGGCCCGTGAGCCGTGGCCGCTGGGCCTGGGCGTCCGGAGCCTGTGCTCCGCAACGGGAGAGGCCGCGACAGTGAGAGGCCCGCGTACTGGAAAAAAAAAAAAAACCACAATATGGCGCCTCACTCCGATTAGAATGGCTACTATATATGCACACACATACACATACACACACAACAACCAAAGTTACGGCCAGGATGTGGAGAAATTGGGACACTTGTAAACTATTGGTGGGAATGTAAACTGGTGCAGCCACTATGGAAAGCAGTATGGATTTTCCTCCAAAAATTAAAAATAGAACTACCATATGATCTGGCAATTCTACTTCTGGGTATATATTCAAACTAATTGAAAGCAGGGTTTCAAAGAGATATTTGTCGCATTACTTACAATAGTTAAGAGGTGCAAGCAGTTCAAGTGTCCATAGATGGATTTACAGATAAACAAAATTTTGTCTGTACATAGAATGGGATGTTAGCATAAAAAAGAAAGAAATTCTGACACATGCTATGATGTGGATGAACTTTGAAAGCATTCTAAGTGAAATAAGCCAGCACAAAGGACAAATGTTACATGATTCCACTTAAATGTAGTATCTAGAGCGGTCATATTTATAGGAAAAGGAAGTAAAATGGTGGCTGCCAGGGGCTGAGGACAGAGGGAAATGGGGAATTAGTGTCTAATTGGCATAGATTGGGGAAGATGAAAAATTCTGGAGACGGATGGTGAACATGGTCACACAGTAACGTGGATGTGCTTATGAACTATAACTGTACACTAAAACACGGTTAAAGGGGTAAATTTTATGGTATCTATATTTTATAACAAAAGAATAAGAATTCTAAAGAGTCTAAATATTTTGGTCACTGACTAATAGGCTCTGAAGTTAGGAGATGTAAGTTTGAGTCAAAATATCATTGCTTACAGATTGGTGAACCTGGACAAGTCAATGAGCCTAAGTCCCAGTTACCATATTTATAAATGAGAATGATATTAAAACGTAAACCACGATGGTATTGTGAATGAGATAGAATGAGATAATACATTTGAAGTACTTAGCACAGCATGTGGCACATGGAAAGAAATCAATACAAATTAATTATTATTGGTTATTATTACTATTATTTCAAGCTCCTGAGACTAAGATGTGTACACTGATGATAAAATTACTAAAGTACTTAGAAAATGCAAGAGAAAAAAAATGAATGTTATGCAGATTGAGGGAAGCATTCTCTTTTGAGTAGCCAAAAAAGAAAGCTGTAGAGATGTCTAAAAGGAAATTGGGAACTCAGAACCAGACGTGAGAGAAAGTTCCTGACCAGGGACATTAATTTGGCGGCTGTTATGGTAAAATGTTTCCATTTCCTAAAAAGCTACGTTGTATAAATAGAAAGAAATAGATTAAGACTTCTAATTCTACTACCAATGTGACCTTGAGTATTTACTTAAAATCCTAGTGACAGAGATAAAACTTAATAGCTTTGTAATAAAAGTAATTTGTATACTTAATTATTAAAATGCTAATCAAAATATAATTTATATAATATAATGGTAATTTATTTAAACCCCTTAACATACAGAAGGTACTTAGATGTAGCTATAACAAAAATAATAACTGTTTACACAAGCACTTGATAAGCATCCAATAATAATAACAAAACAAGAATAGCAACAAAATAAAAGCATCACCACCAAGAGTAGCTACCATCTGAAGGCATGAAGCACTCATTGTGTAACTGTGTTAGCCCTGTCCTAAAGATTTCTCATAAATTTTCTCCTTTAATATTCAAAAACATCTGTGACCTATTTTTACTCCCCTCCATCATTTTTATGAACCGGTAATACAAAGTGACTAAATAGAGAGGGGATGAGAAACACGAGTGGTGTCCTGAGAAAGGAACAGTAAGAGAAGCAAGAGGATTTGAAGAGGAACAGCTTCGGTGTCCAAAGGAGGATTGAACAAGAGCAACCTCACTGACTCAAACTAGGAGAGAGTGAAAAATCTATAAACGATATAATTTTTTTGTAGGATAATCAAAATAAAACATTATTTTATAATGAGATGTTTAAAGTGTTTTCCTTTCACGTAGATGCCAAGCACTTGAACTATTGAGTGACTTGTACATTGTGACAGTATTTTAATGGACTTTCTGTATACATGACAATTGAATCTAAATTTTCCTCACTCAGCTTTCACTGTAAAAAGCTACGGAGTTAATCTTAAAATGACTTTACTGAGAAAGGAGTGAATTTTGTGTACAACATGTCTGAAAGCATAGAGAAGAAATCACAAATGAAACGTTGACCTCAAATTTTACTTGATGTTCAAACCAGGACATGGCTTGAAAAAATAAAAATATGCCATTAATCATGGCTAATCTTTGAAACCACGGAGAGCAGAATAAAGATGTCATTATTCTGTTGTAAATCAGCAAATTTCATGCACAACAATTTATATAAATATTTAATATTACACACAATGTGCCATAGCATCAAATATTTATCTTAGGAATTAAAAATAAACACTGAATTTAGCTAAAATAAATAATTATTTCCAATTGGCCCTCAGGGCTGCCTCACTGAATACAAGTTAAAGGCTCTGAGGATCACTATTCGTAAAGCTAGGTCTACCCTATGAGTATTTCTTTCATTTTTTAAAATTTATTTTATTCAAGTATAGTTGATTTATAATCTGTTAATTTCTGCTATACAGCTAAATGATTCAGTTATACATATATATATATGTATATATATATATATACACATTCTTTTTCATATTCTTTTCCATTATGGTTTATCCCAGGATACTGAATATAGTTCCCTGTGCTCTACAGTATGACCTTATTTTTTATCCATTCTATATAGAATAGTTTGCATCTGCTAGCCTCCCAATCCATCCCTCCCTATGAGTATTTCTAACTAACTGGTTAAGTATTAAAGTAATACTTGATAACAGTCCCTGGGAAATGTTTGAATATAACATAAATATTAATAAGAAATATTCCTCTCACAATCCTAGAACCTCTGTTTTGATAAAACAGCAATGTAGCTGAAAATTCAATAGATGTTATAGAGAAATTTGTTACCAAACTGTGTTTTAGGCAACATTAGTTCTATAAAATACTAATAGAGGTTTAATTAAAAAAAAGAGTTTGTGGGACAGATATATGTGGGAAATATTGACGCAAACATCCACAAAGAGATTTTTTTAGACCTTTTAAAAAAGGACTGTGAGTTTTCAAGCAAGGATCACATAGATGCAGTTTTCACCATTTTCCTTGGTCACAGAGCTGGTGTACAGGTACTGTGATGCGTGGCTAAGAGCTGAACTCTGGGACCACACTGAGTTGAGACAAAACCCAGCCCTGCCATTTTTTAGGTATAAGACTGCAGATTGCTTAACCTCTCTTTCTCTAAATTTTCTCCTAAAATTAAGGAAAAAGTCCATACCAATCAGTCAAACAAAACTATCACATGAGGTTCTAATGAAAACTGAAAATTATATTTTGAGGATTTAAAGTATGATCTGGCACATAGGACACCCCCATTAACATTTGGTTCTTGTTACAATGGGCTAGGAATTGAATGTCTGTATCCTCCCTCCCCCACATCCATGCACTGAAACTCTAATCTCCAATGTGATGTTATTTGGAGGTGGGACCTTGGAGAGGTAATTAGGTCATGAGGGTGGAGTCCTCATGAATGAGATTAGCTCCCTTATAAAAAGAGAAAAAAGACCTCTCTGTCTCGCTCCTCTTCCTCTCTCTCTCTTCCTCTCTCTCTCTCTCTCTCCCTCCCTCCCTCCACAATGTCAGGCTATAGTAAGTAGGTGGCTATCTGCAAACCAGAAAGAGGACCCTCACCAGACACCAAATCTGTTAGCATTTTGATCTCGGACTTCCATCCTCAGAACTGAGAGGAATAAATATTTGTTGTTTAAACCACTCAGTCTTGGTATTTTTGTCATAGCAGCCCAAAAGAAGACACGGATTCCTGGGAGCATCTCTGAGGAGCAGTGCACCGAAGTACACACTCTGGTGGAGCACGTTTCACCAATGTACTATTTCACATTTTCAACAATATTAGCCCAGCCTTTGTTACCACTTAAGCTGCCCTCGGCATATCCTCGAATGGGTGATTTAAGGAGTGATCATAATAGATGTGAATCTTTAGGTGCAAGGGAATAATTTCATCCAAACAAGATACCAAATCTCACCAAAAAGGATTCTGTTCCAGAAGTAGGAAGAGCCATTAAGAAAGTTTTCTCAGGTCAGAGATCCTGTTTAGATGAGTCATGGACTCTAACAGGTATTTTGACAAGATTAGGGGAGTGGGGATATGAGACTATGGGTGATTCTTTAGAATCACACAAGGCCACGCCAAGGCCACATTTAATAAATATGCTAAACGCTAAACTGTGAACAATTAAACAGCTTACATGTAATAAAATGTTTCTAGAAGCAGCATATTGTAGTAGAAAGAGAATGCAGAACCCAGAATCAGCCACTTACTTATGAAGTGATTGTGAGAATGTTGTTTTATTTCTTTGAATCCTAACTTTCATTTTGAGGTTGTTGTAAGAATGTCTAGTTGGTCTTTCCCCTCTGTGAACCCTCAGCATTTTGTGGGTTACATACTGGTACACTGCATAGCACAAGCTGACTTTTCAAAAACAGACCACCTCTGGAAACTGCAATGTTTGCTTTTGCATTTTATAAATATGACCTCCTTAAAAAACACTGCTACCAGAGTGTAAATAAGATAGTGTATTCTAATTATACATAATAATAATTATGATTTTTTTTTATTATTCTAGATCAGGTATGGGGAATTAAAGAAAAAGTTTGGGGCAAGATCCCTGGCCCTTACAAAACTGGAGATAAAAAGATAGTTCAAGTACGAGACAACTTGTTTTAGTTCAGACTCTCTTATTCAATTTTAGTTAAATAGAAAATGCAAATTTTATCTAAAGAACCCAATCAATAAAGAAATTTGTCTCTATGTCATGAAGAGGTAATGGAGCACATAAAAAAAGAAAAACAGATCAGCAAGTGTTTGGGTAAAGGAAGGTGGGCAGAGAGCAACAGAGAAAAAGTAAATGATGCTGAAAGAAAGCAAGTAAGCAAAAGAAGGAAAGAGAATGAAAAGTTTGGGAAAGAGAAAGACAGATGGGTGAAGACATAAATATTCACTGAGAGGAAAAGATAGAGAAGGGTAAGAACCAGGAAATTACAGAGAAAATCAGCATCCAGAAGGCATCTGTGCATTTTCTGTTCCATGAAAGTCTGTATAAATAATCCTGTAGCCTTTAATCTCCAGTCGTTAGTTTACAAAAAGTTCTTCAACTAAGCTCTAGCCAAGAATATATGGCTATGATTTATGGATTCATGGATTAAATCCAGAGAAAGGATCAAACTGGCCTAAAAAGGAGGTTATTTGGCTCATTTCTGGATGGATTATTGTTTCATGGATGTTTAAATATTTGGACTGATTGTTCTCATTACTGAACCAAATTTGGGTCCGCTCGCCTCGCACACAGTAAAGCCAACTTATGGATACCGATTATGGTGAAGCCTTTATTGCAGGTGCCAAGCAAGGAGCTCAGGATGTCTCATGCTAAAAAAGACTGAACTCCCCAATGGGTTTCAGCGAAGCATTTTTAAAGGCCAGGTGAGGGAGGAGGTCACAGGGTATGTGATCAGCTCTTGCACAATTCTCTGATTGGTTGATGGTGAGGTAACCAGGCAGGATCACAGGGGTTAACATTATCAATCCTTTGGTGCCAGTAGGTCTGGGAGCTATGTACTCATGGTTATCAAGTAGTTAATTTCTTCCATTGGCTGGTGGTTTTAGCACCTGTAAAACAACTCAAGAAATGTGCATCAGATACTTTTATCTAGGTCCTTCAGAGAGGAGCTATAGCAGAGGATATGGGGGAAGGGTCTGTCCTGCTAGGTTACATTCTGGCATCACATAATACTTTAGATGTGTACTAGGTGCAAGTTAACCTTAACTCCAGGTGGCATTTCCAGATAATAACCTGGAAACAGGAGAAAACGTCTCACCATTCATGTTAGGTTGCAATGGACTCAGGAAAGTGCGATTGAAATATTTGCATTGTATAAAGGAATTTTGCACTGCATATGGCTTTGGTACCAACTTCTGGCTTAAAATGGTAAAATGTTTCCCACCTCCAAAGCGTTTAGACACTTACATTTAGTGCAATTGCTTATGCTCTGGTGACAAAAAAAAAAATTTAGAGGTTTGAGTCAATTACATAATTTTTATTTTATCCACTTTATGAGATAGACCTTTATTAGTTCTCTAAGATGTGATAGTATTTCCCTAATACTATATTATAAACCCATACTATATGGGTTTATAATATTTACCTTGTGTAGAACTAGTATACGTCCCAGCACAGATACCAACTATACATTTGTAGGATAATATAGTGTCGTTTTAATTTTATATTGAAAATTTAATATCAGCAGTTGCAGATGATCATGACTGTTGTGAAAATAAATAAAGGAAAACCTCATGAAAAATGGAGTCAGGAAGCCCTGCAGAGGGAGCTCTCAGGCAGGTACCGCTCAACACCCCTCCATCACCAATGGGAAGAAGGGAGATGAGAACTATTTTAACAAGGTCTCTTTGCGTACAGTTCTTTGTATAAAATTCTCTTCATCGCAATCCTTGATGATCCTTGATGATAAGAATGTCACTTTTCTTCTGGTCCAAAGGAGGACATTTTTTCACAGGGAAATTTCATCTCCTGCTTTTAAGAAAACGAAGGAAGATGGCTCCCTGTCCCAGCTACCATGCTCTAGCCACCGCTTGCTTGCAACCAATAAGAAACCACCACAAGTTTGAACTCTTGTTCTTCTCCAGTGAACAAGAACCTTCCTCAATTTTCTCCTAAAATTTAATGAAAGTTGACCTTCCCTTTGTCTCTTCAGGCTTGCCTGTCTTGACTTGCAATTCTCTGCTCTTCCGGAATAAATCCATCTTGCTGGTAAAATAACTGTTTACGTTTGAGCTTGACACTATCATCTAATAAATAAATTAAAAGATAATTTAAAAATTATTTGTTTGAAACAGTTGTAGATTATGTCTGATGATTTATCTTTTCAAATTGTCCATATTAACCATCAAGGTTAAAAAGTCTGTATCCTTTCTAAGCTTTCAAAGCTATTAAATTTTAACTATAATTTACATGTATTTAAAATTTAATTTAAAAAGATATTTTTATATGTTTATTCTTAAATAACTAAACATTATAATATTGTAAATA
This sequence comes from Physeter macrocephalus, assembly GCF_002837175.3. Classification (NCBI taxonomy): domain Eukaryota; kingdom Metazoa; phylum Chordata; class Mammalia; order Artiodactyla; family Physeteridae; genus Physeter; species Physeter macrocephalus. Next base: position 5,473,117 of record NC_041220.1, read on the forward strand.
CTGTATACCTTATATATAATGGTATAAATAGAATACTGTTGATGATATCATGATACATAAGAATAATTCAGCTAATGTTCATTACATATATCTGGAAGATAGTATGTTGCCTTTTCTCACTGAAGACATATCAACTTGGAGATAAAGATAATATTTAATTATGCAAATACTTATATCCTAAGTATAAAAATTACCGTATTACTATATATTGTTCTATATACAGCAAAATATTTGTCTAGAATTTTAACCCCATGAATACTGACAGCCATTTATTGCATTTTTTTTTTTACAAATAATAAAACTGGCAATTTGATTGTCCCAAGACAAGAGCTATTTATCACTTATATTCGTCATACTACAAGTGACTGTTTATTCAGCATCCCAAATAAATTGTCAGTATCGTTTCCAATTAGGATTATTAAAAATAATTTCTTAACTAGGAGTCATTTTGTAGTACCTTATTGTTTCAAATCTGAATGGTTTCAACATTGTTGAATAACTGATATATGCAGCAAATTATTTAGTATATTTCTTGTTAATGCATTTTTATACATAGTTTTAGACGATTACTGAATTTCATTATGTTATTGGTTTTGCTATAATTACTTCACATATTTATTGAATGGTAATTGGTTAAATGTATCATTTTAAGTAATAGAAAATCAGTCAAATGAAATCTTCTCTCCACCTGCAACAAGAACTTAGAAATAAGGGAAAAAATAGTGTCTTAAAAGCAGGTACTTTTGCTGAAACAGCAGCTTGTATGGAACACAAACACATGGAACGTTAGCAAACTGGCATCAGTCCTGTGGGCTAGATTAATGGGAATAATTTTCACATAGATGAACCCACTGGGATGTGGTCCTAAATCAGGCAAATGAAGGCTCAGGGTGGACTCAACTCTGGATCCTGCAAATGAACTGAGGTGATGGCATTAGTCAGGCTATCACTCACCTCTGCCCTGATACAGGTATTTATCACCATGCAGGTTGAGATGGGTATCATGTGACTTTTTTTCCATATTTGGGCCTTATGGAATATTTAATTTTAAACACTATTTAATTTTAAATTTTAATTAAACAATATTTAATTTTAAACACTACACATTTAATTATACATGTCTTTATTGAGTATAACCACATCATGTTTAAATCAGTTTCTGTCACTAATGTGTAAAACTTAATTTCCATAGTTACATATCTTTATGTTGTAAAAATTCAAGTAGCAATGGAAGTGTTCATCCATTATACAGGAGTATGTCCACACTCAGAGGAGAGTCTTCTTTCAAATTTATTTTTTGGTTTACAGTTACAAATTTACAATTGTCACATATATTACAATTTGGTTTACATTTTTACTACAACCTAAAGATGATACCATCCTGCTCACCTGGTTCCAGATGAAGCATGGGACAAAATTCAAAGGGCAATGACTAGGCTTCAGATCTTGAGGGAGGCTAAGTTATTCTTTGAGATATTTTTATAGAGAGGTTAACGAGGGGCCTAACACTGTGACTATTATATTTCATGTAATTAAGCTGAGTCTATCCACTTACCCTCCTCCACCCTCCAAGTCATAGTGCCCATAGAGTGCTGAGCACGGTACATACATTCTGACTGATTGGCTTTTCAGAGATGGACAATATTAAAATAATTAATTTTATATATCAAGTATATTGCAATATCAAAATAAGTCACTTGACATATCACCTATATTAGCAATAATTAATTTTAAAGGCTCTAAATTACCCACGATGATGCTTTAACTTTGCTGATATCCAACTCTGAGTAATAATGTAAGAAGACAGGCCAAAACTGTCATATCATACTAGTGGAGTAATCAGAGCAAAATAGGGTACGTCTTTGTTATAACCAAGAGTTCAAAGGTCACACACATGGAACAAGTTGAAGAGCGCGATCAAAGGTATAGATCATAACAAAGAAGACACAATATATTGAGGTCCAAAGTAGAGAGTTGGAAAAAAAAATGTGGAAGATTAAATTGAAAGCCAGGAACCGATTTGGAGTCCATAAGCTAATTCGAAAGGGCATTTCTTGAGCTGTTCTTTCAAAGGCTCTCAATAATACTGGTGGAGAGGACACACAAATGTTACCGTGCGTTGTAACGTCAGGGAAGGAAATTTAATAGCTTGTTGGGATCAGTGAAAAGACCTATTCAAGGATTAGGCTTGAGATAAAAAAAATAAGTATGCAGAAATATTGCTTAGGTAAAAAAAATAGTGAAAAATGCTTTTTAAAAAGGAGGCTTTAGGGGAGAAAATAAAGTACAATATATAACTTTGTAACTAGGGAAAGCCAGCCTAGAACAATGGAGATGGAGCAGGAAACGTTTAATAATAGCCTGGGTTGGGCCTCCCTGGTGGCGCAGTGGTTAAGAGTCCGCCTGCCGATGCAGGGGACACGGGCTCGTGCCCCGGTCCGGGAGGATCCCACGTGCCGCGGAGCGGCTGGGCCCGTGAGCCATGGCCGCTGAGCCTGCGCGTCCGGAGCCTGTGCTCCGCAACGGCAGAGGCCACAACAGTGAGAGGCCCGCCTACTGCATAAGGAAAAAAAAGAAAAAAGAAAAAAAATAATAATAATAGCCTGGGTTGAGCCTCTGCTGGATTCTACAGTGATGAAATGAGGCAGTTGACTGGGATTTCTAAACAGAAAGATAATCTGTACTCTTATTTTGCAAAATATCCTCAACACTTTTAGCAGTTTTTTAAAATTAATTGTTTAATAGTATTTTTACAATAATTTTCAAATTTTGTAGAAATTTAAATGGTGATGGCCACACAATATAACTGGAAATTGAATGTAAAGGACTCTGTGTGTGTGTGTGTGTGTGTACTTTCAACTAAAAGGGACTGGGATCATAAGTACTTTTAAATTATTTCAATTATCTTAAATAATTAAATCTTAGTTTGCATTGGAAATCTTAGAATAACACATGACTTTTCTAGTCAAGGAAAAATCCCTTTTCCTTTCAGGGCTTTCTAAACTTTCAGTGTATTTTGAGCTAATGGGAATTGCTCCAGCACTAAATAACATCTGCTCAGTAATTACAAGAGCCTTTGCTGTATGATTTTTGTGTCTACGGATGGGTGCCTTTTTAATCTGTTTCCCTATTGTTTTTGCTGCATATATTTGGTTTCTCAAGAAAACTGTAGCTTCCTTAAATGTTCAGATTTTAATTTCTGAGGGGAAACACCTTGAATAATTATTTTACTCCTCACATTCTTAAGGCTTAATAAAAACTTTAGTGATGAAAAGTAAAAAGAGATGCATATGTTGAAATAAAGAACAATTTATAGTACAATTTAACTATTCTAAATATTAATGCTATGGCTTATATGCGTTCATCTCCCTATTGCAATAAAATATACTATTAACCTTAATTTTCTATACCTTAATATATGAACTAATGCATTTATCTAATAATAATTACAAAGTTAATGATATTTTTCGTCAAATACATTTCTTTGTGTTTCATTATAAGTACTGAAAGACTAGAATTTTTCAATATTCAAAGAGAGCTAAAAAAAATGTCTATTAGAAATAGGCAATAGCTTTCTCTGTCAAATAACTTACTCAGCAAACAACAGGCAATTTGAGCTGGTTCCTTTTATTTTATGCAGTAATAGTCAAAATACTTCCCTGACATTTTGTTTTGTATAACTAACATAAAGAGGGCTTAGAGTTTCTCAAATTTAATCTTTAGTTTCCAGTTTTCATCATCTACCTGTCTTTCTCTGTGGATTTCCAACATTCTAAAATGAAGTATTTGCATTTTGTGATATACATAGAATGTGACCTTTTTAGACAAACTACATCAGTCATATATACTGTAGTTTCTTTTCAAGCCATTGCATCAAACAGGAGGAAATTATGAACTAGAAAAAAACTCCAAAATTAGTTTTGATCATTTCAAAATACATTTGAACTATAGTAAGCTCCTTTGAAATTTATGGAAAAATGGCATATTCTAATAAAGTTGGCATGATAAATATGTGATTAAACCATAGTCCTCAATAATCGTAATTCAGAGGACAATTTAGTTCCCATCTTCTGAGTCAATTTGTTTTCAAAATATTATGTCTATATCAAAAATTGATGATATTTTGGAGTTTTTTGTCATAATACGATGGAAAAAAGTAAAAAAGTCATGTAAGTACTTTAAAAAATGTATATAGCGATTTTCTCTAAAGGACATTGAAGACTCTTTAGTTCCATTAAGTTGCTGGAATAATCTTTTACTCTATTACGGTATGTTTTTAAAGTGGAAAGTAATATTTGTTTCCTGATGCTTTCCAAAACTTGTTCTCAATAATACAAAGGAGCAAACCATTTACAAACATTTACCAGAATTTCCTCTTACATTGCCTACTATTTCAAGTACTATCAATTGATAGAAACATTTTCTAGCTTAAAAAAAATAAGATTAGAAAGCATTATTGGCAGATAAAGATTACAAGAAGTGATTTATTACATAATTTCCCCCTAGATTCCAGGAAGAACACTAATGGAAACAATGAGATGAGAAAAAAAAAAAAATCAAAATCACCATTAAGAACTTTTGGGGATTCTCAGGATTCAAATAGATGTATTTGAATGATGAATTCCAACATACGGCAATCTAATACCACGGATATACATGCGTGCACACACAGACATACTAATTTTAATTGAAAAATAGGTAATAGTTGTTCACCAAACCCATTTTCTTTTTTCTTCCTGAATTCACTGCTGTGTGCGGTTTTTCAAGTTTCCTGTAGTGGGTGTGGTTGAGTGACAGCTGATGGGAAATGAATAGAGGTGTTTATGGTGATTCTAGGGGCAGACCCTAAAAGCTGCCCCCCGGTGGTTTCCTTTGCGTGTTACTTTCATAGACCAGCTGCAGATGAAAAGGGGGCACTTTGAAGTCATGCTGAAGATAATGAAGCCCTAAGATGCAAGAAACCTGAGCCCTTGAAATACCACTGGGAGGAAAACAAGTAGCCCTTCAGAAACGTGCTTTTGATTTTATATAAGCAAGAAAAAAATGTCTATCATATTTAATCCATCACAATGTTTTTATTTGTTACAATGCCCTAGTGTCATTTAATTAACATTTCAAGGACTCTTTCAAAGGGTCATTTACAAAAAAACAAAGACTTTACAATGGAAAATGCATATATTTGTAAACACACTTGAATAATGATATTTGATTAAACCCAGGTTTAATTAAAGGACAATGAAGAATTAGATGATGAAGATTTCCTAGGTTCTTTTGGGCATGTTAAGATTCACATTTTTAAAAGGGATGTTTTATTTGGGAGAAGGGTATTTTTAAGCTGTGAAAAAGGCATTAACTTTTGAGAAAAGTTATCTGACAGTTTTAGAATCTGTGATTTCTTTCGCTAGACTATATTTTCTTTGAGAGTAAAGTCATATAGCGTTAATCTTTCTAGGCCAGAGTTAAGTTATATTTAGCAATTGATAGATGTTCAATACATTTTATTGAATGATTGAATAAAAGTATGTATTTTGTATCCAATTTTACTTTAGCAGCTATGATATTTATTGTGAGTCATTAGTATACCACATGTTTGCTAGATTTTAGAGTAGTATCTTAAAAAGGTGATATGCATGAAAACAGAAAGGAAGATCAACAGAGAGAGAGAGAGACAAATATTTTGATTCGGTCTAGCTAGGGACAGGGCCCAGTTCTATTAAACTCAAGAGTATGTCAAAGGCTGGAGTAGTAGAAGCAGAACATGAGGCCCTGTCCTCCACCAGGTCTTTTGGAACTCTACACTTGGAAGCTGTCAATGGTGGGGAATTTAGAATACTTGAGAAATAGATTAACTTCAGAGAGGAAAAATTGGAAGTTTAAAACTTTCAGTCACAAAGCACTGAGCTGATCTCCCTGTGCTATGCAGCTGCTTCCCACTAGCTCTCTATTTTTCATTTAGTAGTGTATATATGTCAATGCTACTCTCTCACTTGGTGACCACCTAGAGGGGTGGGATAGGGAGGGTGGGAGGGAGACGCAAGAGGGAGGAGATATGGGGATATATGTATACGTGTAGCTGATTCACTTTGTTATACAGCAGAAACTAACACAACATTGTAAAGCAATTAGACTCCAATAAAGTTGCTAAAAAAAAAACAAAAATAACTTTCAGTCACATTAGACATCACGAGAAGAAGGAGGCAAGTGGATTCCACCTCCAGGAACAGAGTTCTTGGTGCATTTTAAATTATTTCTTTGCTGATGAAACTTCTGACTAGTGCATTAATGAAAAAATCCTTATAATAGAGGTAGGCATTACATGTATCATATCTATAATACTATACATTTTATATGTAAATACTAGCATGTGAATATATATATAAGTTCTGGTATTTAAAGGCAAAAGCTCTTTAATATATTAGTTTTAACTCAAAAACAAGCATAGGAAAAAAATATTACAATTTTCCATTTTGGGTGAGAGCTAAAGGAAAAATGAACCAATCATTTTCAGGATTGTCAGTGAATAGAAAGAATTCTGCCTAAACAATAGCAAATCAAAAGATAAACCAAGAGAGAACTAGATTTTTCAGCTGAAAATCAACCCAAATCACATTATGATGAATGTATACAATTAACCGTGATAGCATGCAATTCAATTTTCTACTGATTTTTCTTCCAAATGATCTCATTTTAAGCATTTCTTATGAATGAAAAATAATTTCCAGTTTTGTTTTGAGCCATCATATAACAAACACCTTGTAAATGAGAAGGAAACAAGAATCCATTTGGCTACTGTGCCAGGATAGACCCTAACAGCAGGGGATTACAATAAAAACCACTTTGATGTTATATAGTTAACATCTGTGCTTTCGAAATGGTAAAGTAAATGAACATAATGGATATAGATTTGTTACACAGGAAGATTATGTATTCCTAGTTATAGAGAAAAAATGGATATTTAAATGTTTATACGAGGATGAAAAATAGGTTTAAACTCAGTGATATAATTCCATCTTAAGGAGCTAGAATTAAAGATAAAATTAACCCAAAGTGTATGAAATGAATTAAATAATAAAGATAAAAGTAAATATCAACAAAAGAGGAATCATATAAGCAATTTAAAAGCCCAAAAATAAATAACTAAAAGCTCATAGATACAGAAAATAGACTGGTGGTTCCCAGAGGCAGGCGGTGGCAGTGGGCAAAGTGGGTGAAGGGGTCAAAAGCTACAAGCTTTCAGTTATAAAATAAATAAGGTGTGGGGTTGTAACATACAGCGTGGAGACTATAGTTAATACTTCTGTATTGTATATATGAAAGCTGCTAAGAATGTAGATCTTATTAGTCCTCATCACAAGAAAAAAATGTAACTGTGTATGGTAATGGATGGTAACTAGACTTATTGTGATCATTTCACAATATATACAAATACGGAATCATTACGTTGTACACCTGAAACTAATACAATGTTACATGTCAATTATACTTCAATTTAAAAAGTCAGTAGTTTTTCTTTTGAAACATTAATCAAATGATTAAACCCCTAACAAAACTGACCAGAGAGAGAGAGAGAGAGAGAACACAAATCACCACGATTTAGGAATGAAAGATAACATTGGCTGAGAAAGAAGGCTTAACGAGAAAGGGGTATGAAGTCTTTTCTGGAGTGCTGGGCATATTCTATATCTTAATTGGAGTGGTGATCACACAGTATATGCATTTGTCAAGGAGCTAACCACTTAAGTATGTCATTGTATGTAAATTTTACATCAATAGCAAACATTTTAAAAGAAAACATAAGGCTGAATGAGCTTGCTTCAAGAGAGCATTTAGAGAGAAAAGCATGGGACAAAGCCTGGAATTCTGAATAACAAGTAGGCTACTTGGAAATTTTCAGAGTTTGGAGTGTAATTATAAGAAAACTGCCCTATTACAAAAGCTAAGGGGCTGCATAATTTTAATATTGTTGATAATTTTTTTTTTATTGTTCAGGAGTGTTATTTGTAGAAGCCTCTTTAGGTCATTGCTGAACAGCATTCACTGCACCAGCAGGTATTGGCTGAACTAAGGGAAAGTGATTCTGTGTATTCTGTGGAGCACAAGCGAAATAAGAGAATTGATGTTGAGTAAGGATAACAAGGGGATGTTTTTGTTTTTAAGATGTTTAAATGACATGGAAAAGAGGCAGAAATTTAAAAAATAACAATAAAACTAGGGTTTTAAAAACGTTCAGAAAAGATTGTATTGGATCCTATATTGACATATCCAAGGTAACTGTTATATTCTGTTCAGAATTTATGTGATAATGTTACTTTTTCAGTGTATAATAAAGTTTTCTTTAATTTGGATGAAGGAAAATGGAACAGCATAAATAAAAGATCTTTATTCAAGACTAAGCCTCGGTTAGTATTCTTAAGCCATGTTGATATCGCAGAAGTCGACAGTAGTAAAAAGAACTGTCTGGTTAATCCTTAAATTTAACTTTAGCCACTCTACCTCCTACTGGGTAATTCCTTTAAAGGAATATCACTCCGACCTAATCTGAGTTATCTGGCCAACCACATTTTACCAATTAACCCATAAACATTGTTAAAATTATTGTGCAAGATAAACTGGGTAACTAATATCTTAGTCCCCCATTTGGATCATATTTCCTATGCTTGTTCTCTCTTTCCCTGTCCAGATCCTCTTTTGACTTCTATGGATGACTTCAAGAAGCTGCCTTGACTTTTGGTTTCTGGTGGGGTTCCAAAAATGAGGAGTACAGGCAAGAAATCAAAGGAGAAGGGACATTGAGACTGGGAATAGATAAATACAGATGAATAACTAGCTAGCTAGAATATAGATTAGATATAGATACAGATATAGACATAGATGTGGATGTAGATACAGATGTAGATGTAAGTGTAGGTATAGATGTAGATGTAGGTGTAGGTATAGGTGTAGACATAGACATAGCTGTAGGTGTAGGTGTAGGTGTAGATGCAGATGTAGGTGTAGATGTAAATGTAGGTGTAGATGTAGGAGTCGGTGTAGGTGTAGACATAGGTGTAGGTGTAGATGTAGGTGTCGGTGTAGGTATAGATGTAGGTGTAGCTGTAGATGTAGGTGTAGCTGTAGCTGTAGGTGTAGGTGTAGATGTAGATGTAGCTGTAGATGTAGGTGTAGGTGTAGGTGTAGGTGTAGGTGTAGATGTAGATGTGGATGTGGATAGATATCCCTTCTCCTCCCCATCACTTGTGGAATCAGTGGGATTCAGCTACATCCCTCGACCTAACATCACAGCTCTTGTCAGGGGCACTCTGCACATGGCTCTTTTCCTGGTAACAGCTGCTTTCTCTTTGCCTTTTAGTCCTAAAATTGAGAAGGAGAACTTGATTTTACTAGGTCTTCCAAGCTTCTATAAACAACTCATTAATTAAACTCCCTTCAAATTGCCCCAAGTGCATGTGCCATTTGTTTCCCATCAGAATTCTGATTGCTTTCCCTCTTTTATTGATAAAATTATAAATGAAAGGGAAAGAGAAATGATAGCACTGCTGTTACAGTTTCTTACTCACATCTTATATAAAATATTGTATAAAATATATTGATACCATATATTTGTAGGGCCCAAGTGGCCCAGGTGCTTGAAGTGGGCATGAAGAGATTCCAACTTCTGCCACAAATTGTGAGAGCTGGATATGTTATCTGAATATGTATTTCAGTCTTTTATGAATGAAAACTTTCAAAGTTTCAGTTACCAGATAATCGCCTAATTATTCTAAAACAAAACAGAAAATACAGTAGACTGTATACATCTTCATCTGATGATATTAAAGTTATTTTAAAAAATCAGTTCCTTTTTGAATATACAAAATGTGTTCTAAAGTATTATTTTGTAGTATTTGGGAGCAAAAGTCCATAGATGAATACGTGAGATGATTTTTGTTGACTCAATAGATATTTATAGGGCAGCTTTCTGTGAGATGGAGGTAAATTGTTAAACGGAAGAGATAAGATCGTTGCGCTCATAGAGTTTATATTTAGGTGACAGGGTACAGACGATAAATAAACAAATAAAGAAATAGATAAAAATCTTATGTAGTATTAACTACTGTTTCTAGTTCTTTAAGGGAGTTACTTTAAGAAAAGTGACCAGTGTAGTAGAAGCATAGTGAGTAAGAGAATGTTTAATATTTTAGAGTTTATTCTTCAAGTTGGCTCTGCAATAACTGTTTTTGATGCTAATGAGGCTTTGGCATCCACTCAATGGGTTTGAAGATCTACTCCCAGCTGGGCTGCAGGTTTGTTCAAATTTGAGTGTGTGTTGGTTCAGATTTGAGTCTGTCTTTACCCTGAGCTTCAGGGAAACACTAAGGGGCTTTTGCATGGTGTCAACTCCATGAAGGACTCCAGCAAAGCTAGGACACCTTGTGACATCAATATAAACAGCTGCAAATAGACAGCTGGTACCAAGTAATCAAAAACAGGTGGCTAAATGTGAACTGAAATGTGATGGTGATTATTGTATTTTGAAGGTACAGTCTGTGAATCTTCCTGTGTATAATCAGGATAGCTGCTTGTGTTATAAGTGCTATAGGCTTATTGCAACCCCTATCTATGCTTTCACCACATTAGATTACATATTTGCTTATATAATTTCAAGCATCTGTTTTTTTATAAATTTCATTTATACCAATATGGAGAACCAACTATGATCCTGAAAGTGGTCACCTAAAAAGTAACACCAGTGTAATTGTTCTTTCAGGTTATTTCTGAAGTTACAAATGATACAAAATAAAATGCAAATATCCTCACTTAAAATGAAATTTGTATCTCTTTATATTTGATAAATGGGCTACATAAGAATATGCTGCTTAATAATTACCATCTATCTATCTTAAATCTATCATCTGTTTTAAGTTTAACTTCAAACTTACTCCTAGTTGTCACTAAAATAAACAACAGTATATATCTTTAACAATATACTATGTCTAAAAAACTCTTTGAACAGTTTCTACTAACAAAATGTTATCTTATTAAAGAGAAACAACAATCAGCTCTTATTGATTTTTGACAAATCCAAGTGGTTTCTTGATATCATTTATTTTTCCACTAAGCAATTACAACTAGCCATTATGTTAATTCTTCTTCTAACTCTCCTGCTCTAAAGTTCAAATAACATTATCATAAAACATAACACGTCATAAAACATGACGATCTTTTGAGACCTTAGTCACTCTGATCTATCACGAGTTCTCCATCAGATTCACTAATGCTCTCAATTATTCTTTATCTACTACCCTAAGGAGGTTAGAAGGATTTCAGTACATGTGTGTTAACTTGATTGTGTTTGCTGTACTCTATATTTTTAACAGTTTTGATCATTTCATGTGATTGAATATTTCTTTCTTAAATTATTAAGATGGTGCAATATAAACTGAATTCTTTTTTTTCAGCTTTATTGAGATATTACTGACATATATGTTACTTTACAACATACAGTGTGATAATTTAATACATGTATATACTGAGAAATGATCATCACAATAAGGTTACTTAATACCTCCATCCCCTCACTTAACTACCGTGTGTGTGTGTTTGTGTGTGTGTGTGTGCATCTGTGTGTGGTGATAACATTTAAGATCTATCCTCTTAGCAACCTTAACGTATGTGATAGAGTATTGTTAACAATAGTCACCATGATGCACATTAGGTCTGCAGAACTTATTCATCTTATAGCTGGAAGTTTGTACCTTTTGACCACCATCCCTCTATTTTCCCCATCTCCCAGCTCCTGGAAAACATCATTGTACTCTCCATTTCTATGAGTTTAACCTTTTTAGATCACACAAGTACGTGAGGATGTAAAGTATTTGTCTTTGTATGACTTATTTCACTTAGCATAACGCCCTCAAGGTCCATTCATGTTGTTACAGAAGACATGTTTTTCTTCTTTGTTTATGGCTGAATAATATGTCATTATATATTTAGATATATAGATATAGATATATAGTTATAGATATAGATCTCACATTTTCTTTATCTACTTATCCACAGATGAACACTTAGGTTGTTCCCATGCTTTGGCTATTGTGGATAATGCTGCAGTGAACATGGGGGTGCAGATATCTCCTCCAGATAGTGATTTCACATTCTTCAGATGAATTATAAGAAGTGGTATACCTGAATCATATGGCAGTTCTATTTTTAATTTTTTGAGGAACCTCCAAACTGTTTTACATAGTGACTGTACCAGTTTACATTCCCACCGACAGTGCCAAGGGATCCTTTTCTCCACATCCACACCAACACTTGTTAACTCTTGGTTTTTATTAATAGCCATTCTAACAAATATGAGGATATATCTCATTGCTGTTTTGGCTTGGACTTCCTTGGTGATTAATGATGTTGAGCATCTTTTCACATACTTGTTGTGCATTTGTGTCTTCTTTAGAAAAATGTCTGTTCAAATCCTTTCCCCATTTTTTAATCAGAAATTTTTTTTTTTGCTGTTGAGTTATATGAGTTCTTTATGTATTTTGGATGCTAATCCCTTATTAAATAGCTCACAAATATTTTCTCCCATTCTGTAGATTGCCTTTGCATTTTGTTGATTGTTTCCTTAGTTGTGCAGAAGGCTTTTTTTTCCTTTTCTTTTTTTTCGATGCAGTACCATTTTATTTTTGTTTTCCTTGCTTGTGCATTTGGTGTCGTATACAAAAAAATTGTGTAAAGACCAATGTCAAGGAACTTTCTATGTTTTCTTTTAGCAGTTTTACAGTTTTGAGTCTTATATTTAAGTTTTTAGTCTATTTTGATTTAATATTTGTGAGCGGTTTAAGATAGGGGTCTGATTTCATTTGCATGCAAATATCCAGTTTTCCCAACACCATTTATTGATGAGACTGTCTTTTCCCTACTGAGCATTCTTGGTTCCCTTATCAGATAGATATTAGCTGACCATGCATGTGTTGGCTTATTTCCGGGCTCTCAGTTCTGTTCCATTGGTCTACATGTCTGTTTTTGTTCCAGTACATACTGTTTTGATTAGAATAGCTTTGTAATAAAGTTTGAAATCAGGAAGTGTGATGCCTTCAGCCTTGTTCTTCTTTCTTAGGATAGACAAGCCCAATTCTTTATTTGCTGAGCAGTACCATTTTTTCAGAAACCTCCTTTAAAGATTTTGTGGATACCACTTAAATGGCTGAATAAGCATCTTATTATTTATATAAACTCCATTGTGTTACTTTTATTCTCCTTGCCTTGGGTGATTAAGTATTAGATGATAATAATGTACATGGAAATTTGTTGCTTCATTTGTATTACAGAATATAATTAAAAAGAAGAAAAAATAGAACCAAAGACAATAGCAAACACTGTTCTTAGGAGTTCAACCATACTACATACATTATTTCTTTCCTGAATTTAACGCACATATCTTCAAATTGCATGTCTGAGGAACTATTTAATGTACTTTAGTAGTACAAGCTCTGAGATTAAGGTACTTTATGAATTATAATAATTGATTCCTAAATATCTTTAAAGCCAAGTAAAATCATTTTTGCTTTTGAGTTTTGTTTTAACTCAGGCTGTTGCTTCTCTTTATTCATGCTGTCTATCCTGATGCAAGAAGGTAATGTGCTCTTAAAACAAGCACGACTATTGTGTGTCTTTTCAAGCTTCACAGTACTTAGGAGCTGCCTTGCAGACTAGGAAAATCAATCTCACTCTTTAGTAGACAAATTGCATTTGTGACTGCAAATGATATTATCAAGGTTGATTGCCCATTTTATTCACCAGACATGAAAGGGTTCTACTTTAAATAAAACAAATTTACCACCACTGAATATATTGGAAACTTTTGCTTTATAATACAAATGCAATTGCAAAACAGAAACTCAAGATATTTTTTCAGAAATGTCAAAATCTTTAGATTTTCATTTGATAATTGAAGTATATTAGGTTATAATATGGCCCACTATTTCATTACTTCAAAAATTTGTAATGTTATTCTTTGCAGGTATCTTTAAGTATTTTATCTGATATGAAGTACTGTGTGCATATGTGTGTGTATTTGTGTGTGTGTGTGTGTGTGTGTGTGTGTACTGAGAAAAAGGACAAGTAAATGTTAGTCCACAGTGTTATTTTTGGGGTAATCTTTAAATTAGTTCCTGTAATCAAGTGAAAAGTTTTAAAATAGATATATTTAAAATCAGTCTGTATATCCAAAGTACATTTTTGTTCAAAATTGTGAGATTTTACCATATATTAAAATGCTGCTTATAATCATAGAAGCAGCAATTTGGTATTTAAGTTTGTGGTACACACTTTTGTCATTGATTATATCATAAACAATATAGAACTAAATTCATACTCTTGAATATAAATTTATTTTAATTTACTAGTTAAGATGTAATGCATTAGTAGGTTTTCATTAGTATGGAAGTAATAGTAACAATGATTCAAATGCTATATACTACCTATTAACAGTATTCGGAAACGAAATTCCTCCATAGATATCTATGAAGAGAATTCACAGTGGTTAACCAACCACAATCCTTTCTGTCCAGCCTTTATTTTCATTATTTCCTTTTATTTGTAAAACCACAATATCAAGTAGTTTTTTTTTATTGACGTATATTTTATTTACAATGTTGTGCCAATCTCTGCTGTATGTTACTGACATTGCACAGATAAAGAAACTGAGGTACTGACAGTTTATTTACCTAGGTCATTAGCTATTCAAACCTGAATGGAGAATTAGAACCTAAGCACTCTCTTCTCCACGACTAATCCCACTTCACTATACAACCATGAAGTCAAGTATTATGGAGTTCAGAGTCTACTGTGATTTTTTGGGGGTAATTGATTAAGAAAAAAAATTGAAATGTTTTTTGATAAAAATATGTTACTGTGTGCATCTATCACTTGGAACATATAGTTAACCCTTAAACCTAGATCTAAAGTGATATTTGGGTGTTCTAATAATCTGTATTAGACATAGCTATTATTTCAAAGAACTGGTAGGAAGTATTTTTCAGCATAATAGAATTATACCTTTAAAATCATACAATCTTTAAAACTGAGAAATATAAATATTTAAGGTCAGAAAAGTTATATTACTTTTATTAGTGTTTGGTTCACATAATATACATATTGGATGGAATATTTAGAAAACATCAATATCAAGGGAAAAAAACCCCAAAATATTTGTACAACATTTTATTAGAGAATCATTACAAAGAAAGGATGAATTAGTAACCCTTCTTATGGTTACAATAAATAACTTCTGTTGAGTGATTCCAATGTGCAAGCTATTGCTCTAAGCATTTTTCATGGATCAGCTCAATTAATACAACTCTTTTATGAGGGAGCTACTTTTACTATCCTCATTTCACAAATGAAGAAGCACACAGAGCATGGTTAAGGAACTCACTCGAGGTCACATAGATATTTAAGAGGGAGAGCTGAGATTGAATGCCAGTCAGCAGGGCTCCAGGGCTGCCCTACCAAGAACCATAGTTTATTTACTCTTTAGAGCTAAGACACCACTAGGATCACTGCTGGTTGCTTTTCCAGAAAGCAGGGGGTTTTTTGTTTGTTTGTTTTGTTAGGTTTTTGTTTTGTTTTAAATTTTGTTTTCTCTCTTTCTCTAAGTGGAATTAGAGTAAAAATCAAAATAACTCACAGGCTTACTTTAGTATTTGTAGCTATCACCTTAACATTTTAATTTCAGCATAAACTTAAAATCATTTCTACTTTAATATTAGACAACGCATACAATTTTATTTTTTTCTTGATGTTTTAAGAAAAGACAATAGTTGGTACTATTGCAAAATTACAGTAATGTTAATGTATTAAAATGACTACCATTTATCATAAATGTACCATCTTCCAAGAATCATCCATAAAAATGATATCAGGTATAATTAGGCTTTTCAGAAATATAATACACAGCTACAATAAAAGGATCATCAGCCTTGTAATTTTCAGGATCCTGACCTCTTGATTACTTTAGCTTTGATTTAGGAGATAGAGGGTTACTGTCATTTTAAAAATAATAATTTCACTATTTAAGTTTTTCATAATTATTCTAATTTAATAGTATACCAAATTCATTTTTTATAATGGGAACTATAAAAAAGGGAGTCCCATCATAATTTTTAAAACATACTGCATAAAAATTGCTCAATGAATTTTTAGTATTTAATATGCTAGCATGTATTGTGTAATTTCAAAACTTAATATAGTATGTTACATATTTGCATATTATATATATAACCTTGTTTCATTATGATATAGTCAGGAATAGATAAGGTTTTCTGCAGTGCAAAACCATCAGAAAAGCCCTTGTTACATGTTCACAGTGTATTGGCTGAAACTATCTGGGGGTCCAATTTTGTGGTCCTGCCTCTACCTGGAAATTTTCTGGTCCTTGAAAAAAAAAAGACAAATAAAAACAAAGAGCAAAACAAACAAAAAAAAAGCCAGAGAAAAAAGAGTCTTGACAAGCATTAATCAGTTCTTAATATCTGAAAAGTGACACATATATCACTTTTGCTTTCATTAACTTGACCAAAGTAAGTTACATAGCTATTCTGAGTTTATTAGGATGGGGAAGGGATATGAAGAATGAGCATGACCTCTATAGGGGGGTTAGGGATAAACCTGGACCTAACTGAACATAGTAGTTGCTAAATAATTGTTTTTGAATAAATGTTAAAGTAAAATTGTTTCTGCATTAAAGACACTTTCTTGGGCAGATCTTTAGAAAATCTGAGTAAACTCGAGATAAAGCCGACTATTTCCTCAGAAGGAAGACCTGATAACCACCAGCAACAGGATTGCTTTGCTTGGGTCTCTGCCTCCCAGACCACCCAGCAGTGATGGGCTATCAGCTCCTACGTGCTCTGATCTCCTTGACTCCTTAGCTCTACACAGGATATTATTTCTTAGTTACCCGCAGAATAGTATTAAAATTATCTTACTGGTTAAAGTCATAGGGAAAAAAAAAATAACCTCTGAGGCTTATGTATGTCTTCTAGATTAGGAGTATGTGTACTTGATGGACACAAAATTACTTCAAAGTTTCATCAGTGCCTTCAAAGCTATAACACACACACACACGCACACATGCACACGCACACACACACACACACACAAACACACAGAGGATTCTCAAACTTTATTGGATATTTTCTCTCTGTCTCTTCTATTTCCTTCCTCGCTAAACAAGAATAACTCTATTACACAAGACAAAATACTAATAAAAATTACATAAGCTCTTTTATATACATTATAGGAATAAAAATGCTACAAGTAGGGAATAAGTAAGAGAAAAGCAAAAACCAACTTTTAATAGTGTAAAATATTAATGGTCAATGTCTTTAGTGACACTGTTGGCCTACTTATATTTAAACTACATTGCCTGTAAACGTCTAGGACTCTTTTCTTTTCATAGCCATAAAATTGTTATTTCTATTTTCTTTGACATGACCCCTGCTGTTATAGATTATCCCTAGGCAAAACAGCTCTTCTAGGTCTTAATATGACAAAATCAAGAAAGTCAATTCTGTGTCAAAAATATGTACTATTTTTATTCCATTAAAGTTGAATTGTTTGATATCACAAAGACTACAAAGGAAAGGTTAATTTTCCATGAAAGTTGCTATAGTATTTATACCCTGTAATGTCTGTTGAAAATATATATTGTAGAAAAGTGGGCTATAATTATGAGTATCTTTCAGCATGTAAACTCTTAGACAGTTTCAACAATGCCACATGTATTTCATCATAGTAGTCTATAACTGAGGGAAAGGAATAATATGGTTTCAGGAAATTTTAGCCAGAAAATTGTAGAAGTTGCTACTTATAGATATTAATAGTAATGTGTTTTAGAATCAGCACCATGGGATGAAGATTACAGTGTCTGAAGAGAGGAAAACTAAAATGCATTGATTGTAATATTGTGTACTGTCATGGATTTTTAAAACATTAGCCCATTTATGTACCAGGGTGAACACTCAAAGTGATAGAACAAGATGGAAAGAATAGCTTTTTCACACAATTGAGTTATCTCATGCAAAGGATAGTGAGAACCTGTGCTAGGGGAGCACAGAGCTGGTGAGTCTGGGACACTCTTCCCAGTGGAGTAGAATCCTGGGTCTGGCTCAAAGTCATACAGAAGGCATGGAGTACAAGGCAATGGTCACCGGATGACAAAAATGAATTGGTGTTCAAATCTGAGGAAGGATGATTATGCACCAAATAAAGTAACCTGTCTCTCCATTAACCCACAGATCCTCAAGGGTTCACCGGAAAAAGAAAAGCTAAGACCTGTGTATTAATATGGGAGGAAACAAACATGATCATAAGCAAATAAAGTCAGAAATCTGTATAAATTTGGAGAGGAGCAAGGATATGAGTTTGATGGTTTGAATTAATTTCTTCCATATCTGCAAGGGCAAGAATGACTCAAGCAAAAATCTGGTCTACTGTAGGAGTGTTTATTCCCATTAATTACATATGACAAAGTTGAAACTTAGAAAACTTAAATTCCTGCTCACAGTAATAATTTAGGAAGCAAATGAGAGAGCTTGGATTTGAAAATTGATACATAGTTCTTTTTCACATGGAACGTATAGAAATGTAGAAGCTACCCTTATAAAATGTTTATGACATAAATATATGTGAATTTTTTGTGTAGTCTATGTTGTTATTATCATGCCACTATTAAACTTATCTGTTTGGAGTAGAAAACCTTCAGTTTTCACTAGTTAGGTACTGACCACACAAGCACGGGTGCACATAATCGCAAGCAATTTTAGAAACACTGTTTCAATATATCTTTCTTAATGACAAATTGCCAAAACAAAAGGTATGTGTATATATATACACATACATATATACAAATATATGCATATGATATGTGTATATCTAATTCATAATATTATTATATATTTCTATGATTTTCCCACATCAGAAATAATTTAATTCTAGATGTTAGTGTAAACACTATTAGAATATTTAAATGTTAGTAAAATATTTTATAATAACTCAGAAAACAAATTAAATGTATGAGTCATATATATTCCATGTAATCTTTGAATATATCTTGTTTTGCGTGTTATACCATTTATAACTTTGGCTTCTCTCAAAGTTATGTAAGTTAGGGATAGTTTTACTTTTATTACAACCATCCTAAATGATAAGAAAAATAGTACAGAGGAAAATCCAATTTATCACACACACACCAGAACACATGATTTTTCAAAGCATTTGATTTACTTTAATTGTGTCTTGGTTTTATTAGTATTTTCTCTTTATGACAGTTTGGTTACTTTGTTAAGCTATAACATTATCAGAAAATGCATTGTAAATTGGTTAATTTATGCCATCTTTCAGACTTATCTAAGAAATGTATTTTAAGAATTACCATAGTTTCTCATTTTGTTAAATGAGTTTATAACTTGATGCTCATCCTTTCAGAATGCTCATTGAATTCACTTTTTAAACAAAGGCAGTTGTAAAATATATACAGGTATTAGAAATTATACATACAAGTTCTAAAGGAAAATGCCAAATATTAAAATAACTAATTTGAAGATAATGGAGTTGAAAACTAAAGAAAAATTTACAAATAAAAATAAATAAAAACAACAACAACAAAAATTCAGCATACATCCTACCATTTAGAATAAAGGTGAAATAATTTCTTGTTATTTTCTCATATTTACATCACTTATGTATTATTTCTATCATTGAAATGAGAGAAAAAAATGGTTTCCTAAAGCCTCCCGGATGAATTCTATCAAATTGTGTCTCATTTCTTTTAGCCCATCCATTTTCTATCACATCAGTAGAATACAATTCACCTTTAAGGAAGTTGTAATGAAAACCGTACAACTTAATCACAGAGATGAATAAGGGTTAAGTGACTTTGTTTGTTTGTTTTTTTTTAAGTGACTTGTTTTTTAAAAAAATGCATATTTCACTTTTAAAAAAGAAAGACGTAAACTTTCCTAAAAGTTAGTCACTTTTTTGTTGCTTTTTCTTGGGTATATGCCAACATTTGCTAGCATTTTTACACTTTAAATAGTTAACATTATTGACCTGGTCAAGGGGGCATTGTTATTTCTTCATGGGTAGGTGTTTCTCCCCTTCATCTTGGTCAGAAAAATACAGTAAAACTGATTCCAAGTGTTCCTATGCATTTTAATGTGATTTATCCAGAGTCTGACAGAAAACAGATCAGGGGATATTAGGATTCTGGAGTAGATAAGACTCTCCACTCACTTGCAACGTGGCCTTAGATAAGCTACACATTTTGAGACTCACTTTCGTCGCCAAAACAATGAAAGTAATTTCTACCTTCCAGGTTCAAGATGAGCGTTCACTAAAATTGTCCACCCAAAAGACAGTAAAGAAGAAAACTAAGTACCATAAAAATATATATTTATAAACATAGATCATGACTTGTATACATTTCTTTGTAGTGCTAACCTTAAAGTTAAACACAAACTTATGCAGTTGGGTTAGGGTGGGGCTGGCTAGGAGAAAGCCTTTCATGGGAATTCTAGGAAGAATTCCTAGAATTGATGGGAGAAACTCACGAAGAGTTGGGCAGTTATACTTTGAATTATAAAGAGAAAAAAATGATTAAAATTCACTTCCCAGTTGAGAAGAACCACTGTTCAAGAGTCCACTCAGTCCTTAGAAGGAGCTTCTGGTCTGGAATGAATCTCCCAGTGGACAATTTCAGCACGCAGCACAGAGGCTGCTTTCACAGGAAGGAGCAGTATTCGTTCTTTGGATGAATGGCGTGAGTACCATGAACGACTGGGGAGTCCTTACCCTACACGATATTCCTCTTGACAAGGGTTTTGATTATAAGCATTTGTACACGTTGGGCACGATTACGGTAAGTCCCCTACATACAAACCTACAAGTTGCGAACTTTCAAAGATTCGACGTGCGTTCGCATGTCCAATCACTTAAGTTAGTTCACGTGTCTGGCGTAAATTGTCAAGTGCATGCATTCTCTACAAGTGGTTGTGCTTTTGCGTACTTTACTGTACAACACTGTATAGAGTGCAGTAGTACCGTATCTTTATTTCAAGCCCAGCACATCCTGAATCAAGTGTCCAAGCAGTGGTATATGGCCGATTGTGTTAGCTGGGTACCTCAGCTAACTTTGTTGGACTTACGAACAAGTTGGGCTTACGAATGCACTCTCGGAATTGAACTCGTTTGTATGTAGGAGACATACTGTACATGCCTCGTCAATGGCTTAAGAGAACAAAAGATATTTGATTTAACAGTGGGTGATGGCGGTTTTATTTCTCCACGGGAATTACTAATGTTATTTCAACAAAAACACCAATTTTATAGACAAGCATGTACTTCTTGAGTCAGAGAATGTGACTCAAATGAGAAATACTAGGAATAAATGAATTAGGTTAAGCTATTGTGTAAAATAGTAGCTGGCTTTCTTAAGAATAGAGGGGTCGGGCTTCCCTGGTGGCGCAGTGGTTGAGAGTCCGCCTGCCGATGCAGGGGACACGGGTTCGTGCCCCGGTCCGGGAGGATCCCACATGCCGCGGAGCGGCTGGGCCCGTGAGCCATGGCCGCTGGGCCTGCGCGTCCGGAGACTGTGCTCCGCAACGGGAGAGGCCACGGCAGTGAGAGGCCCGCATACAGCCAAAAAAAAAAAAAAACAAAAAACCAAAAACAAGAATAGAGGGGTCATGAGAAATTTTTAATAAAATATGTCACAATGAACTATATAAAATATAATATATAAAATTCAAAATTTGCTATATAAAATAAATGTCTATATTAAAAATAATTTCAAAATTGACCTATATTTATCATACGGTATACATTCAAACATATTACTGAAACTCAAAAGGTTATTTTTTAAAAATTCCAAACAAAAACATGCCAAATCATTTTCCTAAATCGAAACCTGATAATAATTACCATGTAAATAACAGTGTAACTATACCTATCTTCACATTTCTTTTGAGGAATACATTTGTGAGTTCTGCTTTGTTTTTTTTCCTTCTAGTCTTATTACCACTAAGTTCTACAGCTTGGAAGGAAAGATTGAGAATGTTCTCAAGAATCTGACTCAAGGCAGTAATATTAAAGAGAAGAGAGTCGTGATTAAGCCCTAATTGTGCTATTTGGAGTAAATTAATTATATTGCAAAAAATATAAAGATTAAGATTAGCAAAGTTTTATGCCCTGGGCTATGTAAACATAGGGCAACATTGCCATAAGGCATCTTTGGAGAGCTTTCTAACCGGTATCTTCAGAGCTATTCTATATTCCCTTGAAATTTCACAACTGAAGAAAATTATATATTCATTTCTATAAGGAGTACATGGAAAAGAAAGAAACTTCTCCTTTGAGCATAAACAGACTCTTGTTTTTTCAATATAATGGCAGTGTGCATTTTTGCGATCAGAGTGCTGACTCACATTTGTTTCAGGATATATAGTTATACTGGAAATATACAGAAACTCAGAGAAATGCGCTCCTAGTTATTCATTACATCAACGCCAAAATATATAGGAAGTGCAGGAAGAAGATAGAGAAGTATGTATGATGTTTGGTCCTAGGACTATAATACTGTTTACTAGTTTGCTTGTTTTCTGGTCACATAGCAACTTATCATCTCACTATTAGAGACACCAATCATACTACACTGAAGTTAATTTAAGAATATTTAGTTTCCTCACTTAGAATGGTAAGATAAACACCTCAAAATTAAATGCAATCTCAGTTCATTGGATATTTTTTCCAACATGTACGTATTAAAGTGTGCATAATTTTGGCTGGTTTGGGAAGAACTATTCAACACAGGGGAGGAGAAGACACTAAAGAAAGAGCATCTGGGTCTGAACAAGAAATAATGCTCAACAAGAAGAATGAAAGCAACATATTTCAAACCTTGTTTTTTTTTTTTGGTTTGGTTTGTTTGCTTATTTTGTTTTTAAATGCTTATATACATCATGCCATTAAATAGCTTATAGTCTTATAGAGATACAATATAAACCACAAATCTATAATATGTAAAGGTCTTATAGGCATACAGTAAAAACCACATGTATATAATACATAATACTAATTAGTGAAAGCAGGGGGAAATATTTTGATGCTGAGGGAACGATAAACTACTTCCATTTGGAAAAAGGGGAAAATTCTCACATATTATAAAGAATATAAATTTTCCCTAAAAGATAATTCAGGCCGAATTTCTTGATTAAGAAATGAGAAGGAACAGCATGAAGAAAGGCATGATGGAGGGAGAACGTGTGTGCATAAGAGGAAGGAGAGTATTGTAACCAAATAGCTTGTTGTTTTCAAAGAGATTCTTCAAGGGAAATATTAATAATATATTTAAGTATAAAATTAATGGTTTTAGAAAGGCCTACATAGCATCAAAGTGTAGTCATTAAAAAAGAAGCCATTTTGAATATATGTATATGTATAACTGTATCACTTTGCTGTACACCTGAAACTAACACAACATTGTAAGTAACTACACTCCAATAAAATTAAAATTTAAAAAAAAAAGAAGCCATTTGAAACACCCTGTGGTTTTCCTATATGGAATCATCAAACATTTATGGAGCATATACTGGGTTAGATACTGCTCTTGATCTGGAGAAACAAGAGTGAACAAGACAGCCAAATTCTCATCTCTCTTTGAGGAATTTATATTCTAACAAGAAAGGAAGAGGATTTCTATTTATATCTGTGCCTCTATTGTTTATTTGCATGCTGATATATGTATGCATGTGTATGTGTCTATACCCACTCAGGTAAGCAAGTAAGTAGGTAATGTAAATTCAAATATTTATTAACAAGTATCCTGAAGAATAAAACCCAGGTGGGGGATAGAAAGTTTGGGTGGGACTTAAAGATTGAAGACATGAATGCATCCCGAGACCTGAATGATGAACAGAAATGAGGCTTTGGAAGACCTGAGGGGAGAGGATTTAGGCAGAGTACTCAAGAACCCACGGCCCTGGGGCCAGAAGGAGTTGTGTGTGCTGAAGGAAAGGAAAAGTAAGCCATGTGGACTCAAGTAGAGTAAACCTGCGGATAGAATGATGAGATGAGGGCCAAGATGGATGGAGAAGCCAGATGTACCATCCTGGTAGATTCCTGTGTGAAGTTTGGAATTCACTCTAAGCACTGTTGGGGATTCATTGACTGAGATGTTCAAAAGGAGCAGTGGCTTGATCTGACTTGCCTTTTTACCAGAACATTCCGATTGCAAAGCTGGAAGCAGAGAAGTGGTGTTTAAAAACCCACTGCTGTAGTGGAGGTGAGAGATAGAAGTGACATGGACTAGGTGGTAGTGGAGGACAGATGAGATTTGACCAGATTCTCAAATCAGATACGTAGTGTGAAGATGTCGGCTACAGGATCCGCTGACAAATGGAATGTGAGATGTGAGAGAAAGTGGAGTAGCCGATATTTTCTGTGTTTTTGTCTGAGCACCTCAGTAAAAACATATTTCAATCCATTTAGAATTATATTTTTCTAACAAGTCGAGAAGAAAATTCTTGGGAGCAATTATTTATAATATTAAGTTATTCAATTTAAGTTAGCCTTAACGGCTGCATTATACCCATCTGCCTGGAGTGCTACCCCTCCCAGCCCATCCTCCACACCTTTCATCAATCTAACTGCTATTCTGCTACTCCTTATTTATTATTCAGTATCTTCCTAGAGATTGTTTCTCTGCAAGCCTACATATCTTTTAACACATTTACCTCAATTTTAATTACTTAATTTTTCATTTAATAATTTAAGGTTTCCATCCCTACTATGAAAGCTCCAGAAAGGCAGGGACTGTGTCTGTTATATTCACAGATTATTCTCAATACTAAGACCTTGCCAGCAGTGGCATGTCAATCAATATTTATTGAGTGAGTAAGCAATTCTCTTTCTTGTCTCTCCTAATTTTTTTCCATTCCTTTATATGGGAGCTCCTGCTGTCTTTTTCTATCACCTTTTACCTCTTCTTATTGCTGTCAACTACCAATCAGCTAAGTGTTGGGTGGGGAAGAGGCTTTTAGCCTACTTTTAGCTAACTACCAAATCCAAAGTCCTGGGCCACCATTCATACCCAACTTTGAAAGCCCTTGACTTACTTGCATAATTCACTTTCATAAAAGGTATATTGAGAGAGCCCATCAGGCAAATGAAGTTCTGATGGAGGAGACAAATACTAGTCAAACAATCCCATTAAATACCCTGACCCCCAGTCCACGTTAGCTACCCTCTTCCATAGACACTGCCTTGAACTGCTCCACTTCTATTGTAATTCTAGTCCTGATTCCTAGACCACAAATCTGACCCCCCACCCTTTTCATTCTGCTCGTTCCGCTCTGTGTATATGTTGAGACATCTGGGTACAGGACCTCGGCTTTCACCCTAGATGATTGCTTTGTTCGTGGGTGTACTCCCTGCTTCTTCTTCCCTTAATACCCCCTGGCTCTTCTTTCTTTCCTGAAGCTTTATCTTCTTCAACTCTGCTTTAAGCCACAGATTCTTGGTAAGCCCTAATCTGTAATATATTTATGTATCTTTCATTCTCTAATTCTGTGAGAGCAGTTGAACTTTGCTGGGGAAAATCCCATAAAAATTATAATTAGTGGCTTTGCAAATTTGAGTTTTCCCATCTCCATCAGGACCAGTGTTGTTCAGTAGACTTGTTATGTGCTCCTTGCCAGGTCTCTCTGATTTCCACTCTCTCCAGGAATCTTAATTAACACTGTTTCCTAGTCTCTTAGCAGATCATATTGCTTTACATTTTTGGAACATTTGGTCTATCAAAAGTAGACCCTTAACTTACTGCTCTGGTGCCGGCACATTTATCCACAGCCACAAACGTTCGCACTGCCTTCATTTCTACCCTAGAGTAATGGGTGGGGACTTCTCACTCTCTCATCCTATCACCATTCTTATGGTTTACAAAAATGCTAATTTACAAACCTCCAGCATGGTCTCTCTGCTCTTGAACTTTTCTTTTTGAATCATCACACATTGTATCACTAGATTAACCTTAGTAAAATATATTTCATTGGGTTCCATCCATATACAAACACTCCCAGAAATTTCTTTAAGCCTTTAGTATCTTTCACAATCTCTTCATCTGTTTACTTAAAACTCTGTAACCTAACTTCATGATAACTAATGCTGCTTTCTACAACTCTCACTCTACATATGGACTCCCAACTCACAGGGCCTTTGTTTTTTCCCCAACACACTTGTATTTTTTTATTATTTAAAAAAATTATACTTCTTCCATTTCAAAAACTTGGGAAGTGAATTCCAGTCAAGAAGTCAACTATATTAAAGGCATAGCACTAACTGCTGGGAATAAAATAATAAATGAAGTGGCCTGTTCCTTACCATTACTAGGCTCACAGCCCATTTGAAGGAGCAGATGCTTACATGCCATCAATTAAATGTTATTATATGATGCTGTGGGATCTGTGGACCATGTAGAAGGAAATGGTACCCAGAGTGAGGGGTTAAGGTGGGGTGTCAAGGAAGGCTTTGAACATTAAATACCAATTACATTAAGGGCTACAGGATGAGAAGCATGTATTAAACAAAAGAGACGGCAGGGAGGAAACAACAATGTGTGCCATAATTTTCTGAGATGTTAAAGAGTACGTATAGAATTTAAAACCTAGTTTGGCTGAAATGCAGAGCTAAAGGTAAAGGTGGGTGACAGACGCAGTTGAACAAGTAATTTTGTTACTGTTGCCGTGTTAAGAAGCTTGGATGTTGTAATAAAAGCATAGGGAGGCTTGAAGAATTAATAAGGTTAGATTTGATTTTTATATCAGTCTGTCTCTATCCTGGCTTCAGGGAAGAAAAAGTGTCCAAGAGTATAAAAATGCAGGCAGAAAGCTGAACTAAGAGGAACTCATGTAAAAGGTAATGGCAGCATAAATCAGGGTAGACGCATTGGGCCCCTAAAATACTCTACCCTGTGGATATATAGAAATTAACTTAACCATTCCCCTAGTTTGGCGCATTTATATTCTGCCTGGTGAATCTCTAAGAAGGGAATAAAGTGTATAACATTTCTTACATGTATTTGCCTTCATTTTTCCCAAAGAACGTCTCATAACACTATATTTATGAGGCTCACACTGCAAGAAACTCTGACAGTGTTGTTTAGCAGTGGATAAATGCTTATGCATACACCCACAACAACACAAGTACTTGTTTCAAGCCCAAGAGACCTTGGATGGAGAGTATACATATTACTACAAACAAAATGTAGTATATCATATTTCTCAAAAATACAACATCTCAGTCAATATTACAACCAAATGTGCTTAAGTATCATTTCTTTGTTCAGTGTATTGTGTGTTACATTTGTAAATATTTGTGTTGCTATGAAGTCATCCCTTTTACTGGTTCTGCTAGAGAGTATTCTCTTTCTTTGTAAGAAATGCTAAATGATAGTTAGATGGCATCACTCAAATTAGCAGAATTATTCTGGCATTGATTCCCAATCAAACATGGTACCCAAAATTCAACAAGCCAATTTTTGGAAAAAAGTTCAGTTAGTGTTATATTTTTCATGGGTAGAGGTTTTCTCTTCCTTCTGGACTCTCCCTAGGGAAGCAGCTGAAGGATTTAGTGGGAAAACTTCAATTCATCTCAAGCAGTCTCTGGAAGCTGCTTTCTCACTTTAATTCTCCAATAATAAATGCAGTATAATACTAGTTGACAGCAAGATGGAAAGAAAATATATAAATACACAGAATAAACTACTCACAGACAATCTGATCAATGCATGTGTCTGTGGCTAAGAAATCATTTCTCCCTTGAAGCAAATTTAGTTCATTCTATCCCACTGAAAAGTAATCTACCAACATTAGTCTTTCCTCACCTGGTAAAACTGACACAGCCTATGCAAGGGAATTGAATTTCCTTCTTTAGGAGGAACTGTAATACAGAGATCACATTAACTCTCAAAGGAAATGCATTCTTTATGAAAATACCTCCTGTTTGATAAATACTGCAGAAAAACATTTTAAATAACTCACTTGATTATGTATAGATAAAATAAGTGTCTTCGATAACCTTATAAAATATATTATTTTTTTATAGTGGCATTTCGGAATATGGCAAAGAGAAAAAATAGATAAGTATTTCACTCATGGGTAAATATAAAGATAGGCTTGACTCTATAGTTACTGGGCAATTTTTATCTAGTAAGACAAGTTCACTATTTTCTATTAAAATATCAACTTTAAAGAAGCATTTAATATCTTAATATCAGAAAGAGAATGATCTATAAGTCAGTGTAAGAGATATGAAAATTGTAAAGAACTTAAGTGATTGTCCCTTCTCTCTTTTCTCAAAATATGTAAAGAATTTAGAAATGTGCTTTTACTGTAATTCAAACTATCTTAAAAACAAAAGTGGTAAGGCTATGAATGAATGAAGAAAGTGTGTGTCATTAATTCTCCATTGAG
This sequence comes from Physeter macrocephalus, assembly GCF_002837175.3. Lineage (NCBI taxonomy): Eukaryota > Metazoa > Chordata > Mammalia > Artiodactyla > Physeteridae > Physeter > Physeter macrocephalus. Next base: position 5,501,625 of record NC_041220.1, read on the forward strand.
TACAAACTATACTCTGTACCAAGTGTCTGTGATAACACCACAATTTTATTTGATTAAACTTGCTCTCAATTGCCATAATCCCTAAATACACATAAAGCTCATTTTATGAAAATCCCTACTACTCAAAAATAAACAAACGGGACCTAATGAAACTTAAAAGCTTTTGCACAGCAAAGGAAACCATAAACAAGATGAAAAGGCAACCCTCAGAATGGGAGAAAATATTTGCAAATGAAGCAACTGACAAAGGATTAATTTCCAAAATATACAAGAAACTCATGCAGCTCAATATCAACAAAACAAACAACCCAATACAAAAATGGGCAGAAGACCTAAATAGACATTTCTCCAAAGAAGACATACAGGTGGCCAAGAGGCACATGAAAAGCTGCTGAACATCACTAATAATTAGAGAAATGCAAATCAAAACCACAACGACGTATCACCTCACACCAGTCAGAAAGTGCATCATCAAAAAATCTACAAACAATAAATGCTTGAGAGGGTGTGGAGAAAAGGGAACCCTCTTGCACTGTTGATGGGAATGTAAATTGATACAGCCACTATGGAGAACAGTATGGAGGTTCCTTAAAAAACTGAAAATAGAGCTACCATATGATCCAGCAATCCCACTCATGGGCATATACCCTGAGAAAACCATAAGTCAAAAAGACACATGCACCCCAATGTTCATTGCAGCACTATTCACAATAGCCAGGACATGGAAGCAAGCTAAGTGTCCATCGACAGATGAATGGATAAAGAAGATGTGACATATATATATATATACAATGGACTATTACTCAACTGTATATAGAAAAGAAATTGGTTATTTTTAGTGAGGTGGATGGACCTAGAGTCTGTCATAACAGAGTGAAGTAAGTCAGAAAGATAAACAAAGATACTGTATGCTAACACATATTTATGTAATCTAAAAAAAATAGTGGTTCTGGTGAACAGAGGGGAAGGACAAGAATAAAGACACAGAGGTAGTGAATGGACTTGAGGACACGGGGAGGGGGAAGGGTAAGCTGAGACTAAGTGAAAGAGTAGTACTGGCATATATACACTACCAAATGTGAAATAGATAGCTAGTGGGAAGCAGCCGCATAGCACAGGGAGATCAGCTAGGTGGTTTGTGACCACCTAGAGGGGTGGGATAGGGAGGGTGGGAGGGAGACAGAAGAGTGAGGGGATATGGGGATATATGTATACATACAGCTGATTCACTTTGTTATAAAGCAGCAACTAACACAGCATTGTAAAGGAATTATACTCCAAGAAAGATTGTAAACAAAAAAATGAGGTGATTAAGAGTGTTAAATTCCTCAGCAAGGGCAATCATGGAAATCACTATGGGGAGAAGCTTATATATCCTTCATCTAATTTAAAATTAATTGGTATTTTAAAGATTATTGGACAATTTGTAAACTGGCTACAAAATTATTTGGTGCAAATCATAAGTTAAAGAATAATAACATATATTACATATGAAAATAAATAGAAACATGCATTAAGTGACGTATAGGAAAGCACATACAATTTTTTCACTTTTATTAATCAAATGGTAACCTCAGTAAATTATTTAAAAGCATTTTTTATTATAATACATCAGGATGCCGGAGTCATGATAAGATACAGAACCACTGAAATATTGCCTTGTTATTTTAATGTTACAATATCCTAATCCGTTTTCTTCACAAGATATTTCTGTAGTCGTTCAAGCATCATGAACCTGCTCTACTCTAATGTGAATCACAAGTGCAAAAAATAGGCTCTTTTGACCTATGAGGATGCACTTTCTGTTTAGTTGCTGTACTAAATTGAAACCTAACATCTCCAATCAGCAGTTCTAAAACTCAAGTTCCTTTGCTGCTATAGACTGAAGCACATTTAACATGAATAGGAAATCTTTCCCAAGAACAGTTGATGGACCTTTATCTTAAACTACTGCACATCTCGCTTCTAGCCCACAATGTGAAAGAGGTTTCTTTTCCCTCACAATGCGTGATTCAGAGAAAATAATTTAGAGAAAGGGCAGCGAGCTGCTCACTGAGGCAAATTGTTTGAAGTATTCTAAGTACTTCCGGTAGTGCTGGCTACTGGAATAACGGTGTCCTTCTCGTTCATATAGCACCTAAAGAAGATTAGAGTCAGGATTAGTTTATCCCTGGCCTGATGGTTCCCTCTAAAAAACTACATTCCAGAGGTTTTTAAGTCCCGTATGTAATATGGCTCCAACATTTCCCACACTATTTTGTCCAGGATATCAGTCGGTTTTTGTGGATTTTCTTTCTGGAACTTTACCAGAATAATTCATCTCTAAAAATAATTAAACACAAAAATATCCTACCTTTTGCTTAAAACTCATTCTCGTCTGGGCTTCTGTGACACATGCCTTTCCTGATTTTCCTGTTTTCTCTCTGCAGACCCAGATACTATAGCTGCTATGTCCATTTGGATGTTTTATAGGTGTGTCAGTTTTCCATTTGGACGTTTCATAGTGTTCATAAATGAACACTCACTTTTTCCCAATTTCAAGAAAGGATATCACTTTCTTATTCGCACATAAGAGAAATTATGGAATTTTTACTCACTTTCTCTCCCTCTTATTCTTAGATAAAATCAGAGTTCTGTCATCTCTGATCTCCATTCCTAGGGCCAACAACCTGGTTCAAATCTCCATAATCTCTTACTTCGTCTTCAATGGGTTTCTAACTAGTCCCCCTAGTTTTACAATTTTCTTTCTTATGTTCTTCCAACTTCTTCTGCAACCTAATATTAGAGAGCTCTTTGTTAAAAAAAAAATCAATTTTCTCATTGAAAATATTTCAGTCTTTGCTGATTGCACTTAGGATAATATTTTAAATTGTTCCCCTGATGTAGCAGGCACTTTATGATTTTGTCCTTGCTTATTTCTACAACTTTAATGCAAACGTCTTAGCTCACTTCAGCCGCACTGTTGTGTGTGTGTCTTGTTTCTATCTATTCAGATCTGTTGCCTCAGTTTCATTCTATAGTATCAACTCCTTAAGACAGAGACTGGGCCTGTTCAAAATTTTGACACTCAGCATGTATTATCTAAACAGTGAGTGCATTAGTCAGTGTAGCCTTAACATCAGTTACAATTTAATGAAGTAATATTTTTGATGCTAAAATGTAGTGATCAAATTAAAATCTAAAATATATTTAGTTACATATACATTTTTATTCCTATGTATTAAAGTGTTTTTCTATAACTTTCTAAAATCAAGGTGTTATTTTCTGCCACGTAGGACTAATACAGTGTCAACTCATTTTGCAATATAGTGCAGATGGGGAAATAAAGGAACAAAAAGAAGTCTGTGGAAATGGTGAATTTCACATTTATTAATTTGTGTTATGAAATTAAATGGCAACTTTTTCACTTTATCTTTAAGCTCTTTCTGGAAGAGAAGACAACGAAAGCAAGTGTCAAATGTGATTTATACGAGGTTAATAAAATGACTTCTCTCTCCCTCTTGCTTGCCTCTGGAAATATTTGTTTATATTTAATTCAGAAGAAGAGAGACAGAAATAGAATGAGGTATACTGGGCTACAGTTCCAATCCCGACCCATTGCTTTATCATTCGAGGGCATTTTATAAAGCAGCCTCAGTTCCATACATATACATTTTATATTTGTATATGTATACACTGTGTATTATGTACAATATTATTGTATTTTCATCCTACTTGATATCTTGAAATTGTCTTTTAATTATAATACGTTTTCCTAAGTAGATCATACACTCTTTTAATATTAATGCCCTAAGTAGTACAAGGTATTAATAATATATTTAATTTGCCAACGTCTCAAATCATTAATTATACATTAATTTAATGAGCATTTTCTATGTGACAGACACATAGTTACTTGAGCAAATTATGCAGGCAACTTAAAATGAAGAAATATGAATATTTTAAATATTTTTGGAAAGTATGTTCAAATTCAGAACTAATCAAATATGTTCAAAATTATATATATATTTTATGTATAATGATTTGGATATTACATGAATGAAAAAGAACAGAGTTAATGTTTGACAGGCTAAAAAGTAAATAGCATGCTTAAATATTACTTGTGTGAAAATAATTTAGTAAAATTCTTTATGAAAGAAAGACAGCAATTGTAATAGGAGCATTAGAGATCCACCAAGTAACGAGACCATAGCCTTAGGAAAGAATTCAAACTACAGGAAAAAAAAGTCACACGGTAAGATGTTTATGTCAGGATTTTTTGGTGCAAAAATTAGAGAAAATTAAATATTGAACTATAGGGATTTGCCTAAAGTGCAAAGTAAGAGAAACCTGGTACAAATTTCTGTTAATAGTATGCTCACGACTACATTACAAATAAAAACTACATCAAAAGTGTATGAAGGGAGCCAATCCAAGATATAATGGAGTATACATCTTTTTAGAGCAGGACAATTTTTGTGTGTGTGTGTGGTATGCGGGCCTCCCTCTGCTGCGGCCTCTCCCGTTGCGGAGCGCAGGCTCCGGACGCGCAGGCTCAGCGGCCACGGCTCACGGGCCCAGCCGCTCCGCGGCACGTGGGATCCTCCCGGACCGGGGCGCGAACCGGGTTCCCCTGCATCGGCAGGCGGACGCGCAACCGCTGCGCCACCAGGGAAGCCCCTAGAGCAGCACAATTTTAACTAAAATAGGTTTTTCTTTAAATTAGAGAGACAATGAGATAAGCTTAGTGTTCGAAATGAAACAAGAAAAGCATTGTGAGGCCAGTCTTCCATTTCTTCTGCTCTATTTATCACCCACATTCCTCGCGCCTTTTCGACCTTCTCCTCCATTCCACCTTGCTTTCTCTCTGTCTCCCTCTCTTTTTCTTTTTCTGGTACTCCTTTATCAATGTACTGTACCAGTTAGGTGGTCAGGCCAAACCCTAGGTGTTACCTTCCTTCTTTTACTATTTCAAATCAGTTTACATCTCTTGTAGATCTAATTTTCTAAACCTTTCTAAAACTTCACTTTTTCTTCAAAACCATGGATATTGTTTTGCTTTAGATGCTCATCATTTTTCACCCAGTCTTGTCTGAACCCACTTATTCTTCTGTCTCAAATAAGTACCACTTCCTTCACAAATTTAATTTCTACTACCTTGTCAAAGTGATTTTCTAGCAAATTCTTGCTGTTATTAATTTTTGGTCATATTCTTTCAATGACTCCATATCATTAACTGGACACTGTCTAAACCTATTAGCATGATAAGTACCTTACTTAAAACTGAAATTATTATAATTTCTTAATGCAGCACTCTTTCACAGGTGCATTCAGTTGTTAATGCTAGACCCCCTTCTTGGTGCGCCCTCTTTGGATAAGTCTTTGGTTACCTCCCGGGCCATACTTATTCCTCTGCTCTAACAATCTATCTTCTCCTTTGACAATCTTCTTTGAGTCTCCTGGACAGATTTTGACAGTGCTACCTTTGTATTCTGAATCATCTCTTGCAACAATGATTTCGCTGTGAAAAGACAATAAATGATGTTGATTTCCCTGGGCAGCTGTGAGGGAGAATGTGGCAATGGGTGTAAATGTGTTAAAACATAAATGATATTCAGTGAGTAACTATTTAGGAGGGGAAGTATATAGAAGCTATTAGAATATTAGCTTCACATTAAGGCAGATCACAGATTACTTGTTGTGTGATCACCACAACTTTCTTTTCCTTTTTTTTCTTGTTTACTTTTACTTTATTTTTCTTCTTTAACATTTTGAAGAGTGTGGCCCATTTATTTTTTTTAACATCTTTATTGTAGTATAATTGCTTTACAATGGTGTGTTAGTTTCTGCTTTATAACAAAGTGAATCAGCTATACATACACATATATCCACATATCTCCTCTCTCTTGCGTCTCCCTCCCACCCTCCCTATCCCACCCCTCTAGGTGGTCACAAAGCACCGAGCCGATCTCCCTGTGCTATGCGGCTGCTTCCCACTAGCTATCTGTTTTACGTTTGGTAGTGTGTATATGTCCATGCCACTCTCTCACTTCGTCCCAGCTGACCCTTTCCCCTCCCCATGTCCTCAAGTCCATTCTCTAAGTATGCGTCTTTATTCCTGTCCTGCCCCTCGGTTCTTCATGACCATTTTTTTCCCCTAGATTCCATATACATGTGTTAGCATACGGTATTTGTTTTTCTCTTTCTGACTTACTTCACTCATTATGACAGAGTCTAGGTCCATCCACCTCACTACAAATAACTCAATTTCATTTCTTTTTATGGCTGAGTAATATTGCATTGTGTATATGTACCACATCTTCTTTATCCATTCATCTGTCGATGGACACTTAGGTTGCTTCCATGTCCTGGCTATTGTAAATAAAGCGGCAATGAACACTGTGGTACGTGACTCTTTTTGAATAAGTTTTTCTCAGGGTATATGCCCAGCAGTGGGATTGCTGGGTCGTATGGTAGTTCTATTTTTAGTTATTTATGGAACCTCCATACTGTTCTCCATAGTGGCTGTATCAATTTACATTCCCACCAACAGTGCGAGAGGGTTCCCTTTCCTGAACACCCTTCTCCAGAATTTATTTTTTGTAGATTTCTGATGATGGCCATTCTGACTGGTGTGAGGTGATACCTCATTGTAGTTTTGGTTTGCATTCCTCTAATGGTTAGTGATGTTGAGCATCCTTTCATGCGTTTGTTGGCAATCTGTATGTCATCTTTGGAGAAATGTCTATTTAGGTCTTCTGCCCATTTTGGGGTTGGGTTTGATTGTCTCTTTGATATTGAGCTGCATGAGCTGCTTGTGAATTTTGGAGATTAATCCTTTGTCAGTTGCTTCATCTGCAAATATTTTCTCCCATTCCGAGGGTTGTCTTTTCATCTTGTTTATGGTTTCCTTTGCTGTGCAAAAGTTTTTCAGTTTCATTAGGTGCCATTTATTTATTTTTGCTTTTATTTTCATTTCTCTAGGAGGTGGGTCAAAAAGGATCTTGCTGTGATTTATGTCATAGAGTGTTCTGCTTATGTTTTCCTCTAAGGGTTTTATCGTGTCTGTCCTTACATTTAGGTCTTTAATCCATTTTGAGTTTATTTTTGTGTGTGGTGTTAGGGAGTGTTCTCATTTCATTCTTTTACATGTAGCTGTCCACAAGCTTCTTAATCCATGAGTCTCAGTTTCTTTATCAGCAAAACAGGAACAATACCCCTGTTGTTGTCACCGTGGCTGACTCTTACCCCACGCACCTTCCCAGCTGCCAGTCATGAGTGTTCTAACAGCAGAGGTTCTCAACCAAGGGTGATTTTACTTTCTGGGTAATCGTCAGCAATGTCTGGAGACCTTTCGGTCCTCACAACCTGAGAGTGTTACTGGCATCTAATAAGTAGAAGTCAGGGATGTGTATAAACATCCTACAATGCACAGGAAAGCCCTCCAAAACAAAGAATGATCTGACTCAAGGCATCAATAGAGCCAAGTTCAAGAAATCCTGGTCTAATAACCAATCATGGATACACCCGGCACTGTGCCAATTTTAAGACATCAGCATGTAGCATTCTCCTACAGGTAGGTATTTGTCTAGAGTGTGAATGGCTTAAGTGGATATCATTGGATTTAAAAGCAGAAGTTATGTTTAAGTGTGGAGTCTCCCTCTCATCCTCTCCAACTCTCTCCATTCACTGTCAAGGTCTCTCTTCCTCCACCTCTTATTTCTCTTTTTCCACTTTCTACCCTCTCTCTGAAGTCCACAGGAGAGGTCACACAATGTGTTCACCGTCCTGTGCTTAGCACAGTGTCTGGCACATATTAATTGACATATAAATGGTAATTAATTGCTTTCTTGTTTTGTTTCACGTTTATCTTTTCACAAAAGAGCAAGTAACTAAAGACTATCTTTCCAGTACAAATATGAAATATTATTTGCTCAATCATACAGATATCTGATTTGAATATATAAATTTATATGTATATAAATACTAGAATACCTGGTTTCCAGTATGTGTCCTGCTTATTTAATATCACATCATAGTGCTCATGCATCATGAGCGTCCTTTTTTTTTTTTTCTGTTAAGCCATGTAGCAATGTATCCCAAGTGTCTGGAAGAAGAAATGTCTGGTATATACTCGGCTCTCAATAAATTCTCAATGACTGAATAAATATCACTTAACCTTTCTGAGCCACAATAGTTTCTGTAAAATAGGGCTAATAATACTTACCTCCAGGTTTTATTAGGATGCAATTAAATAAAGTAAGCTAAGTGTTGGACATATTAGAAGTGTTCGATACATATTACTTCCTTTTCTGTCTCTATTTTTCCAAACAATTTTCTGGTTGTGAAACATCTCAGCCAGAAGGATACTAATCACTGGGTCACATAATGAAAACAAGCCCCAGAAGAATGACAGACACAAAACAGGGTAAACCTGGATTCATAAAGATGACTTAATAATGTGGAGATATGTTTTAAATCAGAAATTTTACTCAAAAATAAATTATAATTCAATATACATTTTAAGAAAATACCCACTTCTTTGAAAACCATAGTCTTACAAATAAATATCATCTTCACATTACTTTTCAAAGTCAAGAAGAATTGACTGTTATATGAACATCTGACAACTCTTTCAAACGAGTTATGCACAACTATGCCACCCATAAAAGCAAATACTTTTAAAGAAATTATAATTGTTTTTGGTCTTACGAAGAATTTCTGTAATGAGATTCATTAGCACATACTACAGACAATATAGATTTACCTTACATAGTAAATATAAAATATAACATAGCTGCTAGCTAACGAGTCTGTATATCTTTACATCCTTATTAATTTTCCATAGACTTGTTTAGCTACCTTCAATTTTCAAAATCAAGAAATATTTCTGTTTGTTTTACAGACTAATGAATTCTTAATTTGTGAAAAATTGGTATTTAAAATTTTTATTTGTAACTTTTAAAATCTATTAGATGAATCTCTGATTAGATGTGATCACAAGATTGCAAATTCGCCACAATTTTCAAAAGGCAATATAGTAAAGGCAAAAGACAGTTAACTAATATCATGTTGTGTAAAAAATAATCCTACATATATTTCCACATGTAACAGTCATGACACTTCACATTATGAGGTACACAGGAATATTCTACATCTTAAAGGAAAAGACCTAACTATCAAATGATTAACAGATGCTGGTTAAAGGCTTATTTGACCCCAAGCAGGAAGATTATCCATTCTCCAAACTAATTTATTGTTGAAATAATGAATATGTAAATTGCATTTATGAATAAGCAACAGGTTTGAATCATGGCTCTTGCTTCTATTAACTGTGTGACTTTGGACAAGTTACAAACATCACTGACCTCCGTCCTCAGGTTGTAGAATGGGGATGATTATACTGTCTCACAAAGTGCTTGCATGAAACTAGTCCTTCTTTGATTCATTGAAAGTACACAGAAAAGCATCTGGCATGTCATAAGTGCATAGTCATGAAAGTTATCATTCTTCCAATCATCATTACTTCAAGAAAGTAACAGAATGAATTTTTAACCACTAAACTGGTATTGTTAGTACATTTTACAACTACATATTAATTCACATCAAAATATATTGTTTAGTAGAAAAACAAAGTTCATTGATTTCCAGAAAAGTCTTTCATAGCTTAATGTGATGGCTTTAAGAATGTTTCTACTCAAGACCTTTATAAAATTTTACATACCTTACCTTCTTTATGAAAAAATATGATTCAGAAAGTCTGAACAAGTCTATATCTATACACTTCAACATACGTATATGTGCTATTCAACCAGAATATACATATATATTTATACATACACACATACATATATATATACATATAGGAATACCTTGGAGATACTGTGGGTTTGCTTCCAGACAACCACGATAAAGTGAATATGGCAAATAAAGCAGGTCACAACGATTTTTTGGTTTCTCAGTGCCTATAAAATTTACATTTACACTGCACTGTAGTACATTGTCTGTAATAGCACATGTCTAATGAAGACTTTATTGCTAAAAAAAAATGCTAACTATCATCTGAGCCTTCAGTGAGTTGTAATCTGTTTGCTGGTGGAGGGTCTTGCCTTGATATTGATGCCTGCTCAAAGGGTGGTGCTTGGGGAAGGCTGGGGGTGCTGTAGCATTTTCCTAAAATAAGACAACTATGAGGTTTGCTACATGGATTGATTCTTACTTTCATGGGCTAATTCTCTGTAGCATGCAGTGCTGTCTGATAGCATTTTACCCACAGTAGAACATCTTTCAAAATTGGAGACAATCCTTCCAAAACTTGCCACTGCCTTTATCAACGAAGTTTATGTACTATTCTAAATCCTTTGTTGTCATTTCTACAATCTTCACAGCATCTTCACCAGGCATAGGTTCTATCTCATGAACCCACTTTCTTTGCTCATCCATAAGAAGCAAATGCTCATCCTTTAATTTTTTTATCAGTCATGTCTTTAGACCGCTCTTCTAATTCTAGTTCTCCTACTATTTCCACCACATCTGCAGTTGAGCATCTCAAAGTCATCCACAAGAGTTGGAGTCAACTTTCAAACTCTAGTTAATGTTAATATGTTAACCTCTTCCCATGAATCAGGAATGTTCTTAATGGCATCTAAAGTGGTGAATCCTTTCCAGAGGTTTTTAATTTCCTTTGGTTAGATCCACCACAAGAATTACTAACTACAGCAGCTATAGCCTTATGAAATGTATTTCTCAAATAATAAGATCTGAAAGTTGAAATTACTCCTTGATCCATAGGCTGCAGAATGGATGTTTTGTCAGCAGGCATGAAGACAACATTAATCTCATCATATATCTTCATCAGAGCTTTTGGGTGGCCCAGTGCATTGTCAATGAGAGTAGTATTTTGAAGGGCATCTTTTTTTTCTCAACAGTAGGTCTCAACAGTGAGCTTAGCATATTCACTAAACCATGTTATAAACAGATGTGTGTCATCCAAGCTTTGTTGTTCCATCTATGGGGCACAGGCAGAGTAGATTTAGCATAATTCTTAAGGGTCCTAGGACTTTGGGAATGGTAAATGAACACTGGCTTCAACTTAAAGTCACCAGCCTCATTAGCCCCTAACAAGAGAATCAGCCTATCCTTTGAAGCTTTGAAACCAGGCATTGACTTCTCCTCTCTAGCTCTGAGAGTCCTAGATGGCATCTTCTTCCAATAGAAGTTTGCTCCATTTACAATAAAAATGTGTTGTTTAGTGCAACCACCTTCATGAATTACCTTAGCTAGACCTTCTGGATAACTTGCTGCAGCTTCTGCGTCAGCACCTGCTGCTTCACCTTGAACTTTTATGTTATAGACATGGCTGCTTTCCTTAAACCTCAGAAACCAACCTCTACTAGCTTCACACTTTTCTTCTGTGGTTTCCTCACCACTCTCAGCCTTCACAGAATTGAAGAGTTAGGGCCTTGCTCTGCATTAAGCTTTGGTTTGAAGGAATGTGGTGACTGGTTTGATTTTCTATTCAGACCATTAAAACTTTCTCCATATCAGCAATTTTGCTTTCTTATCATGTGTGTGTTCACTGGAGTAGCATTTTTAATTGCCTTCAGGAACTTTTCTTTTTTTTTCTTTTTTTTCATTCACAACTTGGTTAACTGTTTGGTTCAAGAGGCCTAGCTTTCGGCCTATCTTGGATTTTGACATGACTTCCTCACTAATATTAATCATTTCTAGCTTTTGACTTAAAAGGAGAGACATGCAACTCTTTCCCCTGACCACTTAGAGGCCACTGCAGGGTTACTAATTAGCTTAATTTCGAGACTGTTGTGTCTCAGGGAATAGGGAGGCCTGAGGAGCAGGGGAGGGATGAGGGAACAGCTGGTCAGTGGAGCATTGAGAATACACATAACATTTATCAATTGCATTTGCCATCTTACTTGGTGCAACTGGTGCCCCCAAATAATCACAGTAGCAACATCAGAGATCACTGATCACAGATCACCATAGCAAATATATAATAATGAAAAAGTTTTAAATATTAGAAGAATTACCAAAACGTGACACAGATTCTCAAAGTGCGTTATCAATGATGTTCGAAAAACGGTGCTGATAGACTTGCTTGACGCAGGGTTACCACAAACCTTCAGTTTGTACAAAATGCAGTATCTGCTAAGCATAACAATGTGAAGAGCAATGAAATAAGTGAAGCCTGTATATACACACTGTGCCGAATCTATAATTTCTATTAGTTTTACAAGCTGCTTGTTTACTTTTATAGGCATTTTTTCTGTAATCACAGGTTTAATAACATTTTTCTTTATATATACGAAAAGCACTCTTTTAATATTTCTGTAGGTGTGATTACTCAATCTCTTGTTTCTCTTGGTTCTCAGTTTCTCTTGTTATTATGTAAAAAATTATTTTTTATGTGAAGTTGTATTTGATGAAACTTTTTTTTTTTTCCTATGGAATTACATAAAGCCCTAAGGTAAAAGTTTGTCTGGAAAGAAAACCTTTGGGCTGCTTGCTTTTTCCTGGTGCCTCGTGGGTGCTATCATCCCAAATACTATTTAAAATAAAATATGAAATTTTGCATATTGTAGATATCATATGAATTAGAGCAGAAATCTCAGGGGAGACAGTTTTCAATTAAGAGTGTTCTCTTCTTACCCTACCTGCTGCCAAGATTGAGATAGACAGTTATGGCTTCAACTGAAAAGTAGACGTTTCTATTTCATTGAGGTCATGGCTTTTGAAAGTCTCAGTGTTAGGTAAGGCTGTTCTATCAGGCCCTCCTTTTTACATAAACATTTTGCCAAAAATAATTGAAAACATGCAAGTTCAATCTTGCCAGCTCTGGCCAATGCTTACTGATCAGCTGGTGGTTTCAGAGATTGTTTACAATTTTGGATTGCCACTATTTCTTTACTTTTGACCTTGAAGATTTTTCTTTTTTTTTTTTTTTTGCCATTTAACTGATTGATTTACTGAAGTGTTTTGGATTTTATGTGATATTTGGTGGCATTATGTTTTCGTTTGGATGATTGTTTATGGTTTATGTTGTTTACTGCATCATACAGCCACAACTGGAAGTCATTCTTTTTCTATTTTAGAAAATGTTCAATTTAAGCATATCTTCTCATTTCTAGTATAACACTACTCATAAAACTGTAAAGATATGAAATTTGTGATAAATTTATTGCAAATCAAATGTTTTAATGAAAACGACAAAATTTTAGACATAAATTCAAGCAAAAATAACTGTCCTATTCCTTGAATGACATATAAAATGTAAAAAGTGGGCCTTGCGTTATTAAATAAATTGTCAAAAACCTTCTTAATGACATTTTTCTAAGCAAACTTTATGGCTCTATTTTTAATATTTCATAGAATATATATACATCATTCAAATAATGTTTGCATAAATTTTCTACATTATCATCAAGAAGAAATCTTACAGTATGCTTGATCAATGAAGAAAAATTAAATAGACAAGCAAATTTCAAATGATGATTAGGGTACCACTGTATGTCTTTGTATCACATTCATGTATTTTGGGCCAATAATTATCTTTCTTTGAATAGCACTCTAGGGCAGCTAAAGTTCATGTCGTTCATAATAAGTCCTAATTAAAACCAGAAATGGTTACGCTACAATAGATTTAAATGTGTTGTTTTTTAAAGTGGCTAGTAATCAAATGTTCATTTTTCAGTAATTTAAATATTTTCAAAAATGAGGGTATTTATTTTATCAAAATTTTTATAGTAAAACCATCATCACTCCTCCTGTATATTACTGCAAAATGTGCAAAATGTTTTATAAGTGAGAAACATATGTAATGGTGTGTTGATATTTATATTTAGATATAAGCACATTGTTAAAATATTAGAGAAATATATATTTACCCAATTAGTGGGAAAATAATTCTACCTTCCTTAAGATAAATATTTAAATGTTGTACACTCCACTGTTTTTAAAAAATTTTTAATAATATTCTTGTGTAACTTACTAAAAATTTAATCTGATGTTCAGTTTTAAGTGCATATATATATTTATTTAAACGTTTCTATATATTTATACAGATTGATGAATCTATTTATAATTTTATAATCAAGAGTAATATGAGTTGTTTTTTTTTCCCCCTTTCGCTTTCCTAGCTTGGTTGAAATCATGACAACTGTTAGCATACATATGAACTCTGGTTTGATGACCTGAGAAACTCTAATCCAAGAAGTAATCATGATTTTGCAACTATTATCAAGAGTTATTTTAACTTTATCAATCTGTGTAATTTCCTTGATTCTTTAAAATTCATATAAGGAATATCACAGAGAAAGTGATTGTATGACCTCATGATTATGAGCAACAGGTATAACCTAAACTGTATAAAGGAAATCATCCTTTTGGTTTATTTACATTTTGCATCTTCTCAAAACAAACTAGGAGACCTAACAAACAAGAACATATATTTTATTTTCATTTTTATTTTTATTTTTTTAAATCTCTATTAGACTATAATTGCTTTACAATGGTGTGTTAGTTTCTGCTTTATAACAAAGTGAATCAGTTATACATATACATATGTCCCCACATCTTTTCCCTCTTGCATCTCCCTGCCTCCCACCCTCCCTATCCCACCACTCTAGGTGGTCACAGGCACCGAGCTGATCTCCCTGTGCTATGCGGCTGCTTCCCACTAGCTATCTATTTTACCTTTGGTAGTGTATATATGTCCCTGCCACTCTCTCACTTTGTCCCAGCTTAACCTTCCCCCTCCCCATATCCTCAAGTCCATTCTCTAGTAAGTCTGTGCCTTTATTCCCATCTTGCCCCTAGGTTCTTCATGACCATTGTTTTTTTTTTTTTAGATTCCATATATATGTGTTAGCATACGGTATTTGTTTTACTCTTTCTGACTTACTTCACTCTGTATGACAGACTACAAGTCCATCGACCTCACTACCTACAAATAACTCAGTTTCATTTCTTTTTATGGCTGAGTAATATTCCATTGTATATATGTGCCACATCTTCTTTATCCATTCATCTGCTGATGGCCCCTTAGGTTGCTTCCATGTCCTGGCTATTGTAAATAGAGCTGCCATGAACATTTTGGTATATGACTCTTTTTGAATTATGGTTTTCTCAGGGTATATGCCCAGTAATGGGATTGCTGGGTCATATGGTAGAAGAACATATATTTTAAAACTAAAATGAGATAGGGACAAAACAAGGACCGAAAAATTTAAGATAAAGGAAAAAAAAGACAATAATAAGGGTAATAGGGTTCTGATTATAAAATATATAATAGAATACCCTGGGAGCCAACATGAAAAGTGGAACATAAAGTTTACTGATATAACAGTCTTCCTGAAAAGATCTCATTTTATTCCATTTAAATGTCCATTCCTATGAATATTAAATTTAAATGAAATGAATGATAGTGATACCAAATTCTAGAAACTTTCTCTCTCTATAAAATCTCATTTAATTTTTCCATCCATTCTTTAACATGGATAGTATAATTCTAAGGTTACAGATAATACTACTGGGCTCAGAATTGTATACATTTTCTGGTGATTCTTAATTTTTCTGCACCTATGACCTCTTCAATAAATATTAAATTTGTATTTTGAATTGCTCACTCAAAATCTCCACTTAAAGATTTAAGACTCACTCTAAACAGCAGAACTGTGGCTTTCTCCCTTTCCTGAACTTTCTCTTCTCCAGTCTGTCCTTGGTCAAGAAATGGCTGATTTCTGACATCTGAGACTTTGGTGTTATCATTGACATCTTTGACTTTACGGTTACCTTTGACTTTATCTTTGTCTCACCCCACCCTCACCTAGCTGACGAGCAGCAAATCTCATTGGATTTAGTTGTAAATTACAAGCACTGTCCAAGAACCTGCCCTCTTCTCCACCGCTAGCATAGTGCTCTAAGCTGGCAACATCTCTCACCTGGAGTCTAACCACTTTAATAGCTCCCTCCCTGAGCCCCTCCCTTCTACTCTCCTCAAACTGCAAACTATTCACTGTACAGGAGCCAGAGTGATTGTTTTAAAATGTAAATCTGTTCATGGTCCTTCCCTGGGCAAAGCGAAGCACTGCAGTGCCTCCCATAATGGATAACATCAGGCTTCTCACCAAAGTGTACAAGTCTCTGCAAGAACTCACCTCAGGCTGTTCCCAACATCTTTTCACCGCACAGTGGAGGAACCTTCCAAAGACCTGCAGTCTGCTACTGCCTCAGCACCTCTCCAACCCCTTTGCCTTTTGCCTTGAACTTTCCTTTCTGTATTGCCACATGGCTAGCACACCTCACTTCATTCAATCCTTTGCTCAAATATCATCTCACAAGAGGGAGCATCCAAGAACTTCTTCTAAAATACGTATTCTTCCTCCAACCCTGGGATACTTCTCCGTCTGTTATTCCTGCTTATGCTTATCACTATTATATTTTATATTTATTTATTTCCTTAGACTCTGGTCTCTCCCACTAGAATATTAATTTCATGGAAGCAATAGAACTGTTTTTTTCTGCCTGGTTCTCTGATTCTGCATACAGTAATTTCTTTAGTGTTAATTTTTATTAACCTTAAAGGTTATTAACCATGTCAGCAGGCATCCTTTTCAAGATCATTAATCACATAGGCAAAGACCTTTTTTTCTGCCTATTGTAAATTCACACTTCCCATAGATTAGGCTCTGAATATCTTTGGAGGGCCATTATTCTTTCTACCACATTAATTAAACAGAAAATATAAGTATTAAATATAATAGGACCTTGACTCATCTCTCTAATATTTGTCTTTTCAAAAAATATGTATTAAGCTAACACCCATATATTGCTGAATTGTAAAATGGTACAGGCCTCTGGGAAACAATTTGGCAGTTTTTTAATAAGTTAAACATGTACTTACAATATGACCTAGCTAATCCATTCCTAGGTATTTATTTTAGAGACATAAAAAGTTATGTCCACTCAAAAATCTGAACACATATGTTTATAGCTGCTTTAATCTTATTTGCCCCAAACTGGAAACAATCTTAACTGTCCTTTGATGGGTGAATGGATAAACAAACTACAATATTCACAAGTGGAATGCTACTCAACAATAAAAATAAAGAAACTCTCATTACACAACATAAATGAACCTCAACAGTATTACGCTGAGTGAAAGAAGCCAGTTTCAAATATGGTCCTGTACAGTATGATTCCATTCATATGACATTCTGGAAAGGGCAAAACTACAGAGAAAAAGGTGAGATTAAGTAGCTGCCCTCTGGTAGGGGTAGGGAGAATGTATTACTACAAACAGCAAAGGGAATTTTGGGGGCATAAGAAAACTTCTCTGTACCTTGATTATGAAGGTGGTTACACAAGACTACACGTGTTAAAATTCATGGCACTATACACCAAAGAGATGAAAAAGGTAAATATGATTATGTGTAAATTTTTTAAATATCACCTTACAGTGTTCCATAATATAGTAATCAGTGATATTAATGAGGAATTAAAATTAATTTTAACAACTCTGGTTATGAGCAAATGATTTAGCAACTTAATATATCCAGCCCATAGTTGATAACTGTATTTCAAATCACATTTTGTCCTTTACTTGCTACACACACATACATGTTTTCATCTTTTTTCATAGTAGGGTTAAATTGCATACTAATGTAGTATCGACTAAACTTTGGGACAGATAGTTTTTATATATTTAAGAACATACTGTACTAATTACCTGGAACACCGAATAAAACAACAAATGAAAAACAAACAGGTGTACGAACAACTACTCCTCTTATTCACATTTACATTTTAGAAATCACTGTTTAAACTAATGACGATTTTTCTGATCCTGACATTTGAACACTGGCACATTTCCTGCTGACTATTAATTGTTTCTTCTGACAGCATTGTCCTGTTGCTCTAAATATCCTAATGGGGGAAAACAAATGCACAAGTCCTGGCATTCTAATAGCAGGAAAAAGTTAGGTCACTGCGGTTTGGGGGGGTTTTGTTTTCCTTTTATAAAAAAGAAAAACGGAAATGAAAAATTATATTCTCTTACCCAGGCTTATCTCAGGCTACCTGGCTTCATTTCAGTCATGATGTGTATGATTTCTTAATTCTGAATACAGGAATTTCTTAAACGTTAATTTGCACTAACCCTCAAAGATTATTTATTAACCGTTTGAGCAGGCATCTAGGGAATTTTATAGAGTGGTCTCAAACTAATATTTGATGTTAATTCTTATGTAGGTCAGACTCTTTTCTTTCTGACCACTTAAAATTCCTATTTGATCAAGCAATTTTAAGGCAGAAATATACAATGGTCTTACAAATGATCAAAATAGTTCCTGAATATCTGTTACATTTGATTAAATAGTATTCAATTATATAAAAGTCCTTCTTTTACAGCTTTCTTTCATCCTCATCCTCTGGTCAACCTTTTTCAGAGTCTGTGAGTACCAGCAATACATTTTTCCTCTTATAAGACCTAAGCCAACAGTAATGGACTTCAAGCTGATCACCTGTCTTATCTTAAATTGTTCTTTTCTAATTCAGGAGTTTCTCAAATCACTAGTGACTTACTACTTGAAAACCACAAATCCTCATCTAATTCCTGACATCGATTATGCTGAAACTTCATCTGTTGTACCAAAGCAAAATTGTAATACTTGGAAAATGGAAAACATTCATACAGCTTTTGGCGTTTCTCTTAACTAAGAATTTTCTTTTCTTATCTGTTTGTTTGTTATTTTACACTTATTCATCCCAATGGTATTATTTTAAAACCCAGAATGAACATTTCAACCTAATGATATTATCTATAAATCCAAAGTGATCATGACAGTTCTTTGTTAAGGAAACATAAAAGCTTTAAATAACTATGAACAAGAATACTATATCTAGGAAATTTCCTATTTAGGTAGATCAAAAAGGCTAACTGAAAATAGAAAGGATTTTAAAGTATGTTTTATCTTCATTTATTTTCTCTACACACTTTCATTTCCATTTACAGTGGAATAACCATTTTACAAAACTCGAGTTTATCTTTCCAGTTGAAGCTATAGACTCTTTACATGGTAGAATAGGCAGGAGTATAAGTAGAATACTCTGGTCATCCATGTATGAGGCTTATTGCTAAATGGTTCATTGAAACGTATAAATAGTTTGGTTTCATTTTGCCTCCAAAAGACACCCCTCCAAAATGTCAGTGTATCATCCCATTTGGGTCAATAGGAATTATTGATTTTCAGTGAGATCATTGCTGAAGAACATATATCTCCTCTATTTGTGGGTAAATTCCATTAAAGGTATATTTTAGATGTTTGAAAAGCATGTGATATTTTCCCTGCCTAGAAAACAGTATTGCAATTTGAAAACAAGAGGTAAAAGATAAACTTTAAAACAGTATATGTGGACTTCTGGTTTCCAGTTCCTCATGTAAAGAGTTTGGAAGTTACCACTGTGTCCTAACAACAAGTAAAAAGCTGAACAGATTAAAAAGTCAGCAACTCTCCTTCAGTTCATTAGAGAAGGGAGGATACAAGGCAAACTGCTGTCTCTAGGTTGGACAGACAGACAGGTGAATACAGGGAGATAGGGTTTACCAAAGCACAGTGGAAATTGCAGTGGGGACCTGTCCTGGAAATAAAACCTGAACTGTAATTGCTGAATTTCTGAGGATCAGTGTGGACAAAGCTGAGAGTTAAAAACTTCGGGCATACCCAGTCATGGGGGGACCACCACACTTCTGTGAGTTTTACTTCCAGGAGCTTGACCAGATTCTTGCAGTAAATATGAGAGAAAATTCCCCTCATGCTTTCAGCTACAGGAGGGGAAAAGGAACCACTTTAAAGTATGAGACAGCAGGGGCTTCCCTGGTGGCGCAGTGGTTGGGAGCCCGCCTGCCGATGCGGGGGACACGGGTTCGTGCCCCGGTCCGGGAAGATCCCACGTGCCGCGGAGCGGCTGGGCCCGTGAGCCATGGCCGCCGAGCCTGCGCGTCCGGAGCCTGCGCTCCGCAACGGGAGAGGCCACAGCAGTGAGAGGCCCGCGTACCGCAAAAAAAAAAAAAATATGAGACAGCATTTTGTTCTAAAGGAGGCTTGACCCAGGGAAACCTTGAAGAAGAGTCTAACCTCTTGGTATTCTTTCAGAGCCTACTTGACCTGGAGGAAAAGAAATACCCAACTCTAGCCAGCGATAGCCATCCAGTCCCATGTAAGGGAGGGGGAAGAATGGAGAAGCACATGTGAAGTTCACAGTCCAGAAGCACAGGCGCAGTAAAAGTTTGAAACCCAATCACAGAGCTATAGAATACTTTCTTTCCCCCAGATCTCACACCACATTACTAAACACCTAATTACAGCAGTTCCTTTTACCTGGTACTTCATGTGTGGCTATCAAGAAAAATTCACATGATAATAAAAGGCAAAAAATATATATATATATATCCCACACTCTTTTAAGAGACGGAGCAAGTATTATAATCACACATGGCAGGGATGTTGGAATTATCAGACCAGGAAATTAAAACAATTATGATGAATATGCTAAAGACTCTAATGGATCAAGTAGACAGCATGCAAGAACAGATAGGTAATGTAAGCAGAGAGATAGAAATTATGAGAAAGAAACAAAATTAAATTCTGGAGATGAAAAACACTGCAATAGAAATAAAAAACCGCCTTTGATGGGCTTATTAATATACTGGACATGGATGGGAAAATAATTTTTAAGCTAGAGGGCATATCAGTAGAATCCTCAAAAGCTGAAAAGAAACACAAAGGATGATAAAAGAAAAAGCATAACAGAATATCCAAGACTCTGGGACAATTACAAAAGGTGTAATATACATGTAATGGGAATATCAGATATAGAAGAAAGAGAGAAAGAAATAGAATATTTCAAACAATAAATGACTGAGAATCTCCTCAAATCAAAGAGAGACACAAAATTACAGTTCCAGGAAATGAAGAACAACAAACAAGATAAATTAAAAAAACAAAAACAAAAAAATCCTATACCTATGCATTATTTTCAAACTACAGGAAATCAAAGATAAAGGAAAAATCCTGAGAGAAGTCAGAGAGAGAATAAACACCTTACCTATAGAGATACAAATATAAGAATTATATCGGACAGTGTCTCAGAAACCATGCAAGCAAGAAAAGAGTGAAGTGAAATATTTAAAGAGATGAGAGATAAAAACCTACCAACCTAGAATTCTGTACCCTACAAAATTATCTTTCAAAAGTGAAGGAGGAAATAAAGACTTTTGCACACAAATAAAAATTGAGGAAATTTGCTGTCATTAGATCTGCTTTGCAAGAAATATTAAAGTAAGTTCTGTATTATAAGGAAAATAATACAGGTCAGAAACTTGGATCTACAAAGAGAAAGAAAAGTGTCAAAGAAGGAATAAGTAAAGAAAAAATAAAAACATTTATATTTGGATTCTTAATTTATCTAACAGACAACAGTTTGGTCTAAATAATAATACCAACAAAGCATTTGATTGTGAATGTTTAGATACATATATGTCATGTATATGTAAACAAACCTATATATGCATATATACATATAAGGAAATGACAGCAATAAAACAAAATATGGGAGGGATGAATTACGATGATTTCATTACTATAACTTACACTACTCATGAAGCGGTATAGTGTTATTTGAAAGAGCACTTAGATTGGCTGAAAATGTGTATTGCTAAGTCTAGGGCAACCACTACAAAAAGTAAGAAAATAAAAAATAAATATAAATAAATACATGCATAGTATAACCTAAATACTAAAAATGATATAAAGGCAGGAAAAGAGTAAAAAACAAAAGGACATAGGACATAGTTGAACTCAACAGCACCATCAACTGGATATAATTGACATCTATAGATTATTTCATCCCAAAACAGCAGAATGTGCATCCTTCTTAAGCTCACATTGCACATTCATCAAGGCAGATCACACTCAGGTCCATAAAATACACCTTAACAAATTTAAAAGCGCAGAAGTCATACCACGTTGGCTCTCAGACCACAGTGGAATTAAACTAGAAATCAATAACAGGAAGACAACTGGAAAAAACCCAAATATGTGGAGATTAACAATGTAAGAACATATGAGTAAAAGAGGAAATCTCAAAACAAATTTAAAAATATTTTGCACTAAATGAAAATGAAAACACAGCTTATCAATATGTGTGGGATGTAGTTAAAAGTGCTTAGAGGGATCCTCCCCCAGCTTTACTGAGATATATCAGACACATAACATTGTATAAGCTTAAGGTATACAATCTAATGATTTGATTCATGTAGATATTGTGAAATGTTTACCACAATAAGGTTAGTTAACACATCCATCACCTAAGTACAATTTTATTTTACAGTGAGAACATTTAAGATAGTCTCTCTCAGGAACTTTCAAGGATACAAGACAGAAAGGTTAACTACAGTCACCATGCTGAAAATTAGGTCCTCAGAAGTAATCCATCTTATAACTGGAAGTTTGTACCTTTTGTCATCATCTTCCCACACACCCTGTCCCCAGACCCTGGCAACCATCAATCTACTCTCTGTTTCTAAAAGTTGGCTTTTTGTTTTTTTAGATTCCACATATGGTATCATACAGTATTTGTCTTTCTCCATCTGGCTTATTTCACTAAGCATAATGTCGTCAAGGTCCATCCATATTGTCATAAATGGCAGGATTTCCTTCTTTCTCACAGATTAATAAAGAAAATATGTGTAGATACAATTCATTCATCTATCAATTAGGTTGTTTGATTGTTGTTGATTAGGTTGTTTCCATGTTTTGGTTATTGGAAATAGTGCTGCAATTAGCTTTCAGATGGAGATAATCTCGTGACTTCATTTTCTTTGAAGTAGGTTTGCTGGATCATATGATAGTTCTATTTTATTTTTTTTGAGGAACATCCATACTTTTTCCACAGTGGCTGTTAACAATTTACATTTGCACCAACAATGCACGGAGGTTCCTTTTCTCCACATCCTTGCCAACAATTGTTATCTCTTGTCTTTTTGATGATATTCATTCTAACAGGTGTGAGGTGATATATTGTGGTTTTGATTTGCATTTCCCTGATGATTAGTGTTGTTGAGCACATTTTCATTAAACTTTTGGCCATTTGTATGTCTTCTTTGGAGTAAGGTCTATTTAAATTCTCTGTCCATTTAAATAATCAGATTATTATTATTATTTTTTTTGCTAATGAGTTATATGAGTTTCTTATATATTTTGGATATTAGTCACTTATCTGATAAATGATTTACAAATATTTTCTCCCATTCCTTAGGTTGCCTCTTCATCTTGTTGATTGTTTCTTTTGCTATGCAGAAGCTTTTCGATTTGATGTATTGCTACTTGTTTATTTTTTATTTTGTTGCTTGTGCATTTGTAATCTTGTCCAAAAAATTTTGCCAAGGTAATGTTAAGGGGCTTTTCCCCTATGTTTTCTTCTAGGAATTTTATGGCTTCATGTCTTATGTTTAAATCTTTAATCTATTTTGAATTAATTTGTGTCAGTCATGTAAGACAGGCATCCAATTTCATTCTTTTGCATATGGATTCCAATTTTCCCAGCAACATTTATTGAAGGGGCTATCCTTCCCCACTGAATATCCTTGGCTGTTGCATCAAATATTATTTGACTGTATATGTATGGATTTATTTCTGAGCTCTCAATTCTGTTCCATTGGTCAATGTGTCTGTTTTAATGACAATGCTATTCTCTTTTGACCACTACAGCTCTGTAATGTAGGTTGAAATCAGGAAGTGTGATGCTTCCAGCTATGCTCCTAATTTTCAAGATTGCTTTGGCTATTTGAGGTCTTTTGTGATTCCATACAAGTTTTAGAATTATTTTTTTTCCATTTCTTTGAAAAATGTCACTGGAATTTTGATACGGATTGCACTGAATCTAGGAATGGCTTTGGGTAGTATGGGTATTTTACCAATATTAATTCTTCTGGTATGTGGACATGGGAAATTTTTCCATTTATTTGTGTCCTCTTCAGTTTCTTTCATCCATGTCTTATAGTTTTCAGCATACATCTTTCACCTCCTTGGCTAATATTATTCCTAAGTATTTTATTGTTTTTAATGCTACTACAAATTATATTATTTATTTTTCTCTCTGATAGTTCACTGTTTGTATATAGAAGCACAACTGATTTTGTATGCTGATTTTTGTATCCTGCAACTTTACTGAATTCATTTATTAGTTCTAACACCAGAAAACTTAGATGACCTTGGGTATGGCAATAACTTATTAGTTACAACACAAAGGGCATGATCCATGAAATAAATAATTGAGAAGCTGAATTTCATTAAAATTATAAGTTTCTGCCCCTCAAAAAAGCAATATCAAGAGAATGAGAAGCTACAAACTGGGAGTAAATATTGGGAAAATAAATACCTGATACAGAATTGTTATCCAAAATATACAAAGGAATCATAAAACCTAACAATAAGAAAACAAAAACTTGATTAAAAAATGCACCAAACACCTTAACAGCCACCTAACCAAAGAAGATATACAGATGGCAAATATATGAAAAGATGCTCAATATCAGATGTCATCAAGGAAATGCAAAATAAAACAAGAAGATATATCTACACTCCTATCTGAAAGGTCAAATCCAGAACAATGACAATACCAACTCTGGTGAGGATGTAGAGCAATAAGAATTGTCATTCACTGCTTGAGGGAATGCTAAATGGTGCAGCCACTTTGGAAGACATTTTGGCATTTTTCTTACAAATTTAAACATACTCCTATCATATAATCCAGCCATTGCACTTGTTGGTATCCATGCAAAGGGACTCAAAACTTATGTCCACAAAAACCCTGCATACAAATGCTTATAGCAGCTTTATTTACAACTGTCAAAACTTGGAAGCAGCTAAGACATCCTTCAGTAGGTGAATGGATAAATAAATTGTGGAAGATTGAGACAATGGAATATTGTTTGGTGCTAAAAATAAAGGAACTATCATTAAGCCATGAAAAGAAAAGGAGAAATATTAAATGCATATTCCCGAGTAAAAGAAGCAAATCTTAAAAGCCTACATAATGTATGATTTCAACTACATGGCATTCTGGAAAAGGCAGAGTTATGGAGACAGAGAAAAAG
Organism: Physeter macrocephalus; assembly: GCF_002837175.3. NCBI lineage: Eukaryota > Metazoa > Chordata > Mammalia > Artiodactyla > Physeteridae > Physeter > Physeter macrocephalus. Next base: position 5,526,775 of record NC_041220.1, read on the forward strand.
GTCAGTGGTTGCCAGAGGTTGGGAGGCAAAAAAAAAAAAATAGAGCACAGGATTTTTAGGACAATGAAACTATTCTGTATGATACTACAATGGTGGATACAGGTATTATGCATGTATAAAAATCCATAAAGTTCAGAACACCGACAGTGGACCCTAAAGTAAACCATGGACTTTGGGTGATAAAGATGTATCAATGTAGGTTCATGGATTGTAACAAATGTACCATCTGGTGAAAGATTTTGATAGTGGAGGAGGCTAGGCCTGTGATGCCAGGAAGTACACAGACATTCTCTGCACTCCTGGCTCAATTTTGCTGTGAAACTAAAAGTGCTCTAAAACAGTGTTAAGGAAATAACAGCATTACATGTATTTACCTGCAGTACTTTAATCTCTAGTCCATAATTTCTTCAACTTCCCATGGAAACTGTCATTGATCTGAATAGTATCAAAGACTATTGGTTGAATGAGCCCCAATCACTTCACAACAGTAAGTAACAAAATATTCCTTAAGTTCCTAATTTAATCAATATTTTATTTTGTTGTCTTAAGCATACACAAATTATCCACCTAATTTCTAATCTAAGTTCTCAGTGTCACATTAACTCTGTCATCATTATCAGTCTCATATTAGTCTTGGGCAGCTGTTTGCTAAGTAATTAAAATTTGAATAAAAATAAAGATTTCTCCTGATTTCTACTGTGATGAGTAGGGGAAGCAAATGTAGCCCTCTGGGAAATTAAAAATGTTTCAATATGAGTAATTTCAGATTTAAAATCATGAACTTTGCCAGCATTTTGTTGAAATCAAGTTTTATCAGGAACCAATTACTAATGACTGAAGTAAATTGACATAAATGTTAATTGATAGGTCAAGAACAGATGCTGGTGAACACAGGGAGATACCAAGCTCATAAAGTCAGAGACAGAGCTTCACATGTCTGAGATTCTCCCAGAAGTTAACTAATGATGTTTCCAGTAAATCAGGAGACTCCTAGGTGCATTACTTTTTGTTTCTATCACAAAATTTGTCCTCACCTTTTTTGAATGTTTCTGTTAGATTTGTTCAATATTTATAAAAGAAAATTTTACATATTTCAGAACGCACTCATTTTTTTTTGTAAAGTATGCTTATGGCACAGAATATTAGAAATTCATTTGAATTTCTGATTGTTTACATCTATTTATGAAGTGCTTGTCAGGAAGAATTCTATCTCCACTGGAAGTAGTATGGTGTCAATTACAATGAAAGATGGGAAGAACAATGCTGATTAAGAGGCTATGGGCAAGGATGTTAGTTCAAACTTGACACTTACTAAGTGAGGAATTTAGGTGAGGTTTGACCTCCACAATTCAATCCATCCCATATACACTGGTAGGAAAATTCTGAGGATTAGATGAGAAAACTAATGTGAAAGACTGAGATTAGAGAGCCACACTACATGCCCACTATGAGTTTCAGATCTGTGTCTTTCTTTCCTCTCTCTTCCTCTACTCCACGTTTCCTAATTAATTTTGATGCACAGTGGAGTGAAATGAAATACAAAGTGGAGCTCACCTTCTATTGCTAGTAAAAAGAGCATAGACATATAATTTATATACTTGTTTACTTAAACTTGTAAAATGCCACCTAATTAAGTTAGGTTTTTCTTACGGGAGTTATGTCTTATGTAAAATCTAATGTTTTAGAAATCAGATATATTTATACACAAAATACATTTTTAAATAAAAGTATCTTTTGTTGGTATTTAGATAATACTGCATTTCTCCAAAACTATTTTTTTCCATTTCAAAAAATCTCTAGGGGGCTTCCCTGGTGGCGCAGTGGTTGAGAGTCCGCCTGCCGATGCGGGGGACGCGGGTTCGTGCCCCGGTCCGGGAGGATCCCACATGCCGCGGAGCGGCTGGGCCCGTGAGCTGTGGCCGCTGAGCCTGCGCGTCCGGAGCCTGTGCTCCGCAACGGGAGAGGCCACAACAGTGAGAGGCCACAACAGTGAGAGGCCCGCGTATCGAAAAAAAAAAAAAAAAAAAAATCTCTAGACTATTCATTATGTCACCATTGCCTTAAGTCAACTTCATATCCTGTACTATACAAATGTAAGAAATTATCATATCTATGACAAACGCATTCTGAAAATATTAAAATGTTAACAAAATCTTCCTCCCTATCTCTCTTCCAGTTGCTAAGAACTTTCTTTATTGAGAAAGAAATAGCATAATATGAAAATTACGCACTAAATCATCATTCTACAAAACAACAATAAAAGGATACATGCTTTGCTTTTTTGCCTGTGACAAAGTCTCAGGTAGAAATTGAAACTAAAATTTTGGTTATATTCCCTTTTGATTTTAAATTACTTTATGCTTGAGAGATGCCAGGATTAATGGAAACTAGAATTTTAATTTTACTTTTACCAGGTGAATTTAAGGCTAAAGTAGTCAGAGTCTTCAAAGATAGTAATAAAACTGAAAAGTCTTTATCTCAGTAGGAGACCACCCATTTTTTAAAATCTGCAACTGATCTTTGTCATATTTTGAGATCTTAGTGACATGGTTCAAATTCAATTTCTACAGTTGAAAATTGAGAAAATTCAGGAGAAAGTTTTAGGTGAATTATTCTGGTGATTGTCTTTGATAGTCATCTCAATTCTAAATATTTGAATAATTTCTATAATTGAAGGAGAGAGATCAGTACAAATGATCTAAATTACCATAAGGGGCATATTTTTGATTGAAAGCTATACCCCAAAATGTACAAGCTACAAAGGTAGTTATTATCAACAAAATTATTGAGTATTATAACCTAAGGTGTGCAAAGTAGTAAAAAAAAATGCATGTAGTTACACACAAGAATGATTTTTGTAAAATTTGCCATTTATATTGTCATGAGCTGGAAATAAAAAACAAATAAATGGGGATAAGATCATATATGATTTATATTTATATAAATTGGAGAATGAATGAAAGTAAACAAGGGAAGATACTTGAGCCATTTCTCTCCTCAGTACATTTTTGATGGTATAACTGAGTTTTGGAAATCTAACTATGCATTTTGAACTGTACAAATGAATTAAATCCCAAAGGAGAGGTTATACAATAACAAAAGTTAAAAAATAAAAGCAAAAAAAAATTTGAAAATCACTGCATTGCTAATATTTTTGTTTTCCTCTTTTTTTCCTCTGTGTGTGTGTGTGTGTGTGCATGTGCGTGTGTATGTGAGTGTGTGTATGTGTTTTCCTTTTGGTAAGAAACCTTAGCTTGGATTAGTTAGGTAGCCACAACTGCTGTCACATGAACTGTCATAATATGAAAGGTATTCGAGGAATGATATGGATAATTATTAAAGGACTTAAAAATAATGTAACTAATTAGCTGGAAGACTCAATCAGTTCCTGTTTGTTTTCCTTTAAGCAACAATTATTTCTCAAAGACATATTACACACCAGTTCTTGGGCTGTACACCGTTGAAGCAACTGGTAACACTGTAGAAGTCCTCTCTTTAATACAATTACTATCTAATTTGGGGAAACAGACAAGTAAATAAAGTTCTCTAATTCATATTGATGGATAGCTGATCTACATAGCTTTTATTAGAAGAAATTATTTTATTTGAATATATGAGAAATTAAGATAAATATCTTCCATATTCTTTAATCATATTTGGATACAAAAGGGCCATTGTGAATGGGCTGTGAAGTAAACTACAAATTGAGTACATCTCCATATCATCATTACCTTCCCGTGTCTGAAAGCCATCTTTAATTTTAATTCATTTATTATAAAACTCAGTATGTTCTTAAAGTTCTACCACCTTTGAACAATATTCGTGTTATATGCCTAATACAGAAGAAAAAGAGCACACTTTGTTTTAGAATACACACGCGCTAAATCTGGTATTGAAACACATCACGGATATTTGTATGGCAATTCAAGACTCCCTGGGTTGTCAACACAACAATCCTGATATAAGCTATCCTCTACAACAGGACTGTAGTACTGATTAGAACTCTGGTATCCTAAAAATTTGATAAATAAAAACCTCAATTAAATAGAGTTGGGAGGCCAGAAGGAAGAGCTCTCATGCCCTGAGAGGACAGCAAAGCCCAACAGGAAGGAGACAGGCTCCTCTTCTTCCTTGGCCAGGACTCAACCAATGAAAAGTCATGGACCCTTTTTTTACTGCAGCCCTCCCAGCTTCCTTTTCCCTCCTATAATAGCATTCTCCTCTCCTTGCTCTGCAGGGAATTTGCACATAGCCACCATGGTTGCAGACCCCAAACTGTAATTCTCTGCTGACCCCAGATAAACCCATCTTTGCTGGAGAAATATCTGGCAGTTGATATTTTCAGGCCAAAATTTGTGTTTAAATATTTTTTTTCCCAGCTTGTTCAACTTAAGCTGTAAATAGGTAAATTTATGACTGCTACCATTGTATTGGCTTGGTAATTTACAGGTAATGCAATATTTAATGGTTCTAAAGAAAGTCTGTAGCAAATTCTAAAATCCCAAATCTCATAAAAGCATTAGCAGGTAAGGCTGAGAGCCATTTAACCTAAATTAATGTTGCATGTTTTCAAGGGTATCACATAGTTATTTAATCACAGATAAATTAAATTGCTCATTCAGACCTCTGATCAAGAAGGAAAAAAATAAACATAGCAAAAACGAATACTACTTTATCCACTATTACCAAGGTTGTCTCATCAAAATTCAGGAACATTTTTTGATCAATTCTTATTTGTTCCATATATTAGTGTTTTCTTCTATTACGGAGCCTCCTGTTATATCTATCACCTACCTGTCTGTCTATCTATCTATCTATCTATCTATCTATCTATCTATCTATGTATCGTCATCGTCATCATCATCATCTATTTAGCTGTTGTATATCTACCTATTCTATCTATACTATTGATTCTCTTTATTTTCCCAATTTTAAATGCTTCTCAGATTTTTAATCTTTTGATCTAATATTCATAGCAGCACTATGGCATCTTTCATCAAATTTTTAGATTCATCTCTCAATGTTTTCTAGGATTTCCTCCAGTAATTTTTTTTTCTTTTTTAATACACACAAGTAAAACTGATGAGAATTTTCATCTATTGATCAAATATTCACACATATTCAACTGTTAATCTTCCAATTTAATTCACTTTCTCCTCAAGACTAGTCTTTATAAGATAGATTACCTACAGTTAATCTTGCTCAAGTAAATGTTCAGTAGGGACCATACCTAGTATAATTCATTCATTTTACAGGAGAGGACACCTAAGCGCAGAAAGAATAATACTTTGTCAAGCTATTAAGGCTCACATAGTCCCTGCCCACCAATATCCACTCAGGTTTATTCTTTCTTTGTCTCTTTTTTTTCCCCCATTAACCTACTGACTTCACAAAAATCCAACTGGAAGTTGTCCTAGTACAAATCCAGTAAATTAGATAAAGTCATATAACCACCATTCATCAAACTCACTTCTTTGTCTCCTTTGCTGCTTTTCCCAGCCTCCCTTGAAGTTGAGGTACCAAGTGACTGAGTTCTGGTCAGTTCAGTATGGTAGGGTAATGAGTTTCGTTTTCATCATGGCCCACTAAAATCTCCCAGGGGTGATCCTCATTTTTTTCTCCACTTCCCGGCTGAATGGATAGAACCTACAGAACGTGCTATAGACCAGAGCCCTATGATGGAAGAAACTGATCTGTCATGACAGCATGCAGCAGAGCCCATCCAAACCTGAAAAACACATACTGGACTATAGCAGGTGGAAGAAATCACATTTCATCATGTTACACCACAGCCGCTTTAGGAATTGTTGGTACAGCAAGCAGTGCACCTGACTAATAAATATGTACTGAAGTTGCACGTGGGTTTCTTTGCGGTTTTGTCCTTGATGATTTTCAGAAGAGGATTTTGTCAGAAATTTTACTGAAGTCTGCATTAAAGCAAATGCTTCCTTTATTCAAATATAATGAATATTCTAATGGATAATGGGTGACAGAAATGTGAATTTGTATTTAATATATACTTGGAGTTTTGTAATCAACTTTTATGCTTTAGGCATATAAATTAAGAACTAATCATGCTTTGATTCCATCTCTGACTCATTTTATGACTGTAGCCAAACAACAATGTACAAAATATCTAGACAGTGCTATTAAATGTTTTTGACTTGATATGTTCTGTCACTTTGTTAACTCTTTGTCTCGTCTATACTGACAAAAATAAGACTAAATATACTTGTATATTTCTCTATAGATCTTCTGTTTAGTTTCCTATATATGTCAACTTTGTATCCTTTATTGAAGGAACATAGTAAGACAGAAGGAGGTTAGTAAGCCATAAATATGGGAAATAATTATTAATTTCATAACATTAATTCATTGATGATTCATATTTACTTTATAACATGATTAACTCAAGATTTCTTTAGGAGTTATCTGTGTATACAGCATATTATCTTATTTTTTAATCTTTTAACAAAACATTTCATGAAGAGAATTGAGCTTGTGTTATAACTGATAGGGTCATTTGGATTTCTGGTATTAGTTGTACTAGTAATTAGGAATTTATTTATGGCTGTGCATACAAAATGTGTGACTATATTTACAACTGAGAAGAATAAGAAAGTATTTTTAAATGTTCATTTTTCATCCATAATTAACTTCAGTCTAAGTATCTTAGATTTAGCAAACTTTATTTTTTTTTAATTTTTATTGAAGCATAGTTGATTTACAATGTTGTGTTAATTTCTGCTGTACAGCAAAGTGATTCAGTTACACATATATATACATTCTTTCACATATTCTTTTCCATCATGGTTTATCACAGGATACTGAATATAGTTCCCTGTGCTATATACAGGAGGACCTTGTTGTTTATCCATCCCAGAAGTAATAGTTTGCATCTGCTAATCCCACACTCCCAATCCTTCCCTCCCTTCCTCCCCCCTCCCCCTGGCAACCACAAGTCTGTTCTCTCTATATATATGTGAGTCTGTTTTTGTTTCATGGATATGTTCATTTTTGTCGTATTTTAGATTCCACATATAAGTGATATCATATGATATTTGTCTTTCTCTTTCTGACTTACTTTGCTTAGTATGATAATCTCTAAGTCTATCCAATTTTTATTGAAGCATAGTTGATTTACAATGTTGTGTTAATTTCTGCTGTACAGCAAAGTGATTCAGTTACACATATATATACATTCTTTCACATATTCTTTTCCATCATGGTTTATCACAGGATACTGAATATAGTTCCCTGTGCTATATACAGGAGGACCTTGTTGTTTATCCATCCCAGAAGTAATAGTTTGCATCTGCTAATCCCACACTCCCAATCCTTCCCTCCCTTCCTCCCCCCTCCCCCTGGCAACCACAAGTCTGTTCTCTCTATATATATGTGAGTCTGTTTTTGTTTCATGGATATGTTCATTTTTGTCGTATTTTAGATTCCACATATAAGTGATATCATATGATATTTGTCTTTCTCTTTCTGACTTACTTTGCTTAGTATGATAATCTCTAAGTCTATCCATGTTGCTGCAAATGGCATTATTTCATTTTTTTAATAGTTAAAAGTAACCATTAAATGAAATAATGCTATTAGCAAAATTTAAATAGCAATTTATGATTATTCATCACATAGAGGAGATCCTAATGCTCTTCTCTAAGGAATATTTGGTTTTGTTGAAAGACGATTCTGTCTTATTATAATATAAGAGATTCATTTGGATATTATTTGGTTACAGAAATCCAGGACAATAACAATTCATGTTTATCCTTGAACATCTTGGGGAAGCATGAAATAAACATGTTATCTAAGAGGATTATGATAACCTTATTGGAGATGTAAACAACTTTTTTCTGCTCTTATTTCTTATGTGTATGGTTGTAATCCAGCCAGTTGAAAAATACGATTTTCCACACTTCCTACTGCTTTCTCCAGTAGACTTTCCATGCCACTTCTCTCCAATAACCATAAGATTTTTTTTAATAAAAGGAAATTAAGAACTTAGCTGATTATTTTCATTGTAATGAAATTATAATCTTATGTCATAATTTTGAAAAACATCAGCAGATCAGAAAGTCCGTGCCAATAACACAGATATTGAAGGGAAGATTCCAGCTGTCTGATATGGTTCTGAATCATGTAAGATTTACAAAATTAATACCTCTCCATTTTTATTCCTCTTTGCTCTCTGTGTTAGTAAATGGAAATAAATTCATCTATATAACATGTTTAAAATATGTTTTAATGAACTTCACTAAGGTTTCAAGCTAAGGAAGTTCACATGCCACAATTTGTCTGACACCTGATAGATGCCCTTTAGTAAGCTATAAGTTGATAGCATGTTGAATTTTAGATTAAGATGATGTCAAATATCATGAATTCAAGTTTGAATGGATCTTAGTATAAGTCCCATTTTTCTATTGACTATTAATGTGAAATAAATCATCTTTTATACAATTCAGTTATTAAAATTGTAGAAAGATTCATGTTAGAAGAAATATTAATATGCACTATCGGTGTCCCTCTGTCTTTTTCTGTCTGTCTCTCTCCTTTGGTTAAACAATGAAACTGTATGCTGTGTTTTTAACTACAAAGCCACTGCTATCAACTAGGCACCCTGATAATGCTGAGTTTATACATAAATTAGCTCGTGCTTTCTCCCCTAGAACCTGATGTATGCATCAGTCTAAAATACTATAGTTTCCTAATTGCTTTACTCAATTTGATTTTTCATCTTCATAACTATGAATCCATCAGTTTTTGTATTTTCGGCTGTCAATTCTGTTCCTTGCTGCTTCTGAAGTATCTAGTATTCACTTTTAATTTACCCTATTTGATCCTCATTTGTTTTATTTGGTCAAAAATCTTCCTTTATGTCATTCCTGAAAAACTCACTCTTTTTTTAAGAATTTTATTGTTTTAGTTTTACTATTGTTCTTTTACACACCCAGAATAGAATTAAGAAAATTCAGAAAGCTCTGTTCTCTTCTTTAAAGACAAAATTAGTTATTCTATTTGCAGGAATATCTGGGCAAGCTTAGAAAAGACAATTTAGTTGCTAAGATAAATAATCTGGTATAGCAATAATAATAAGAATCAAAACACATTTGATTTCAGATCTCCTTTTCTCTATTCTAGTTACTAGCTGGTAATCTTGTCAAAGTAACCGATCTCTTATAAATGGAATATAACCTTTCATAAGTAAAATATGGATAATACCCCCTAGCCTATGACGATGTTTTGACTTTTAGGCAAAATTACATTTGATAGCATATAGTTAGTAATCAATAAATTATAGATGTATTTTAAGTTTTTGGGGGGAAAATTTTGAAAAAAATTTCCTTCCTTATATTACTCATATTATGATTGAATTAGTAGGATACTAATATTACACAACTTATCCAGTCTGGGAATTCAGTATGTCCAACTTTTAAAGCACTACCTTTGGTAATGTTACAGATATCCAAATGTGTCCTAATGATTACAGACCTTTTTCGTCCAGCAAGAAGGAAAAATGGACTTACCCCTTCTCCTATTTACCTTCTGACCTACTCCCTTCCTTCACAAGCCTTGAGGCTTAGGATATTAACCTTTCTCATCCCAACACGTTTCTGCCCTCAGAGAAGCACATGTGAATGACCAACTATAACTGAGAGCATAGCTTCAATTTTCTCTGACCTTCACATATCTGCAAAGTTCTACTTCCGGTCCCCATCAGTGGTCCTTGTTCAGGGGTGCGTCTAGGATTTTGTTGTCCTTAAATATCTTACATTCCAGTACCCTGTGATTATAAATCACTGTGCTTTCATTTCAATCATGTCATTATTTGAATAGCTACCAGCTTAGACCACAGTGTGACCAGTACCTTTCTCATTTCTACTAACTTTTCAACTTAAATCTGCTTTCATTGGCTTCCCTTTTTAGTGACAGTTCTATACAAGCTGAATGTTCATTTTGTTATGCAGGAATAAAATCCACTAGTCACATTATTTCAGTTACTAAAATAATTCAAAATACATTGATTTTTTTTCCATTACTCTATACTTTTATTAGTCCTGGCTTCAAAAAACAGGGACAAAAGTTTGTAAGTTTGTTGGATATTTTGTAATTCTCATTTTATACTCATTACCCTAGGACAACACCAAAGTTTTTTTCTTTGCCACAGAAATTTTAATCCTAGCTGTCTTTAAATATATAAACCTTGTAGAAGTCTATAGGTTCAAATATCTATTGAATATATCTATGCACATATTTTCTACAGCTTTTCAAATCTGAAAAATTAACCCCAAATTAACTCAAAATATTTCAGATAAACTCATAATAAATCTCATATCACATTATAAGCTTATTTACTAACTTTCACATGTGAAATATTGTTAATCATGTATAGCATATTAAAATACTTCTGAATATCATGATTTCTGAAGCTATCTTTCTAATATTTTAAAGTAATAGTTATACGAGAATACAGCAAGTAGAAATTCTTCAGCTTTTCTTTTGAAAAATATATCAGGAATTGCATAACATTTTATGCCAATATTTTATGCTTTATTTAACTTTTAATTAGAAGTATTATTCATATATTTAAGTACATATTATAAAAATGTTTGCCATAATGTTGTATTCTCATGCTGCATATAGTTGCATCTTTTTCTTTCAATAAACAAAGAAAAACTATTTTTAGTGTGACACAAGTCTGTGTTTTCCCACCACAGCTAACATTTCTGGTTTAACACTTTTAGTCACACAGTAACAAAGATGGATGTAATCCCTGTACAGCCATTTGCCATCTGGTTAAGCAAATACACTTAAAGACACTTCTGCAGTTGTGATCAAGCAACAGCAGATCTAAGAGCAGACAGAGCTCGGACTCTAAAATGATGATTGTACAGCTGTAGTTGGCATCATTAGAGACCGATAAAATCCTTATGTTCCGTCTGAATGGCAACGACCTTTATCAAAGAGAAGCTCAAATTGCTAAATAACAAAGAAATGATCCCTTTAGCAGTTGTTTTAAATTTAAGACAGATAATAGAACTTCTAAGTCATAATTAGCATATAGCACTGGAAAGATTGTTTTCAAGTTCTATCTTCCATTCTAATATTTTAAACTTCTCATCTTACCATAATTCTTTGACTATGGTTTTGCTTCATTTTTCTAATGTCGCCATCAATATTGGTTAAAGGCATCACATAATCCTCAACAGCTAAGCCACTGGATTATCAGAATGCTTTCATACTATTTCCAATTACACACACAATAGAAAAAAAAAATCACTAAATGTCTTTTGCCTAGCAAAAAAGAAGCAGACATACACTTTTGTTTTCTTATCAGGTAATTAGAAGCTGTTTCTAAACATTGGATATTTATTATGTATTCTGGTAACAGGGTAATTCCTAAATAGCTATATAAGGTCTATTAAAATAGAACACATGAGCATTGCACACTGCTGACTGATTTGCAGTATCAGCAGTAATTCCTTAGAAATCATTCTTAAGAGTTTTCAGAACTCTAAATTGACATCGGCAATTTTTATTAATTGATTTTTTTTTTTCTATAGAGAGTCAATCATCTTGGTGCCTAAATATTTTAATCGTGTTCCAGACTAGAGGGGAAAACCTACTTTTTATTTCTGCAAACTTAAATATTAGTCAGACTTTCCTAGGGAATGCCTGAAGAGCTTAAATTCTATCCGTCATAGAAAAATATAGGTATGTTTTTAATCTTATATCTATAGGCTATATTATAAAATTACCCAAGTTAGGGGCTGACATACAGTTCTCAGCATCAGAATTTTACATGAAGAGGATATTACCATTCATCTAACTCAACATTATGTCCATGGATAAGGAAATGTAAGTCTGAGATGAGTGTTTGGATAAAGTCACACAGTAAGAGGTGGAACACAGGTTACTGTCAGGCCTTCCTGACTCGAGACCCACTTCCTCTCCATTACACTATGGAACTATTAGTCCTAGTTTAGAAAAATCAGGTCTCTTCTTACATGCTCACATAACTACAGGAACCCTATCAATATCCATGTTAATGTAGTATTTGGTCAATTCAAACAAACAAACAACTGTTTGGGTCATTTTAATGTATCTGCCTGTGAAGAAAGAAACATGTGCTTCTTCGAAATGTACTTATGCAGACACATATGCATACACAGAAATTAATTTGTGTGGTGCATATTTATGCTCTATCCCATGTTGGACATGAAGTTTCTATAAGGCAGACAATTATTTTCAAGAGTGTGCTCATTATTTAGTTAAGCTCTCCTGGCTCTATCAGTGCAGTGCTTGTCAAAAGTAAATCAAAGCTTAGAGAAATCAATCATAACACTAGCTCATGTGTACAGGGCACTTGCTATGTGACAAGTGTGATCGAGAAGAACCTTTGTATTGTGTTATAAGTTAATCACTAAAGGGATGTTGCCTATAAGCTTAAATTATACATGATGACCCATCTTTGGGAACCCTGCCTCCCAGGTAATGAGCATTAAGCTGAAACACCTTCGTTTAGCTCTTAGAAAACATCCTGACCAGGCCACCTGTGAATGACTGCAGGAAGGAAGAAATTAACACATCCACTGCAGAGTCTGACCCGAACCAGGACTCCCCTTTTAATATAAAAGAATTCTGAGTTCTAACTTAGGGATGATGGTTCTTTGAGACACTAGTCCACCATCTTCTTGGTCCACTGGCTTTCCAAAGAAAATTGCTATTCCTTGTCCCAACAACTTGCCTCTTGATTTATTGGCCAGTCATGAGCAAGCAGTATGACCTTGGTTTCAGAAAGACAGGCACTGTGCTTTGAGAGTTACAGTTATGTTCTTTATAGTGTTCAATCAGCACAACAACCCTTTGGGGTAGGTATTGTTCTTACCTCCATTTTGCAGAGAAGAAAATGCAGACATGAATATTTGGCTAACTTGCTCAAGGTCTCATAGCTAATAATAAGTATAATAGTAGCAGAGGCACGACAAGCAGATGTAATCTGACTCCAATGCCTGTTCTCCTAACCACTTGGCCACATTGTGTTAAATTATTATATTTCAAAATTATATTAGAAATGCCCTTTCTTCTGCATGAATAAAAAAAATCTACTGTTATAGTTCTTTCTACATTTCAAAGAAGCAATAATTTAAAGAAAAAGGCTATTATGCTTCATTCCCTTTTATTTGGAAGCAGCTTTAAATGAGCCTTATGATTCACAGTTAACTGAGGAGCTCAATTAAATAGGAGGACTTTCCACACTGTTAGTTAAGTAGGAAAGACAGAAATTTAGCCCAATCTTCTGATTTTAAGTCCAGAGCTACTTCAACTAGATAAATATGAAGGTGAATTTATATAGACATTTTGGATTTGCCTGAGCTACTATCCACAGCAGCTGTAACTGTGATATTATATATGATAGTTTAGAGCAGCAAGAAGCTGCAAATAAAATAATAAGGTTAATTATTTTAATTTACTTTAGAGTGCACTTAACTTTGTGCCAGCCACTGTGGTAAAGGTATAAAGGTTTTTGTAAATCATGCTGTTTTATTCTCACTTAAGATTATTAGAATTATTTTTTACAGGTCACAATTGTTTTTGCATGTCCTAGTCATTGACCAGAGGACCGTTGGCTTCTAGGTGGCAGTGGTGGGATTTAGAACAAGTATTCCGTACTCCAGAGGTTGCACTTTTTAGGAACCACAAACAAGAACACAGAGGAGCATTTCTACTGCTTTCCTTTCTATGTTATTTTCCCTCAGATACATGACAATAGTGGGTTTTATCAATGCCACCTGGGCCACAAGAGAGTAATAGTTTCCTCCTCCACCTATATATGGAAATATACAGTTGATACATAGGATCTGTACTTGTCTAGATAATTAATCTATCATGTATTAGTTTAGCCTTAATCTTTTGGATATGTTGTCATGACCTCTGAATTCCATAATGATGCTAAACTCTCAAAAATACTGCCAATAATAAATAGGCATTTTTTTGTATCTTTGTTGTCTTGGTACCTGAACTGTTTCTTTCCTTAATTAATGGTAAAATTGATAGATTAAATGTCTTGTAATTATTGACTTACACACAAATATATTTTGATTTTCAATGATTGAAATACACAAAGTTATTTTGTAGGTAAAAATGATTGCATATTAGCAACTTCTAATGCTTCAAACTGATAATATTTTCTTATTTCCTAAAATGTTCATGCTAAACTTGGTTATTTGGTAATAATTTCTTTAATTTTCCTCCACCAATGTATTAATGCTTTGTGAAATTTTTAATGTAAATGCTGAAGAGATGTTTACCACCTCCCTGCAACACACACATACAGATTAGACAGAATTAAAGCAGCTTAATGCAACTGGGAAAAGTTCATATCTTCCATTTTGCTTTATATAATATTAGGAATTATTTCTTATTTATCAATAAATATTAATGGTTATAATATATATAATGGAGTTTGTATCGAATAAAGCTGCAGCTGCGGAAGCTGATAAATCTTAATATCTTAAACCTGAAAAACTACTACATTTTTCTAATTAGGTAATCAGGCATTTACATAATTTCATGAGAAGAATTTTATAAAAATTAAAAATTGTGCTCTTATTCTCTAAGACCTTTTGGATGATAGACAAGTGAATTTTGTATACCTACATTCTACATTTTTATTTTCAGTGTGGAAGCATCAATCAATCAATCATACATTCTGTGAAATGGATTGATTTTTTTCATTAGGTGATTAAGGATTCTACTGACATATATATGTGTATATATATATAACTATACATATATATACTTTTAAAAATAGTAAATATATATTAATATTTTCTATTTTTAAGACACCAAACATTTGAATTCAACTGGACCATGCTGTTTATGAATAAAAATATTATTAAAAGAATAAATTACACATTTCATTCCATTTAATTTATTTGTAATAGGCAATTAGGAGAATATTATGTATTACATATTAAATATATAATATAAATATAAATATAATTAACACTATATTAAAATTTAATTTATAAATTACATTCATATTTATATTGCATATACTTATGTATTTATTGTATGGATTTGCCACTCTTTATTTATCCATTCACCTATTGAAGGGCATCTTGTTTGCTTCCAGGTTGGGACAATTTTGAATAAAGCTGCTATAAATATTTGTGTGTGGGGTTTTTTTTTTTTTTGCACCTAAGTTTTCAACAACCTAGGAAGATGTTTACTGGATCATATGGTAAAACAATGTTTAGCTTTGTAAGAAACTGCCAAACTGTTAAATATTGGTTTCAGAGAAATTACTCAAATTTTGAAGCAGAGGAAATTATAACAGCTGGGGACACTTCTGACTATTCTTAATTAATGCTTTTAAAACCTGCATCTAGCATCCCAAAGTACACTTGCTTACTTTCTCAAAATTAAGCATTAGTTCTCAGGAGACTTTCAACAACTACTAACACGTGTTTTAAGTTTTGAATATTTAGAGTGCTAATCTATGATTGAATATCATTACCAGCAATAAATCAGGTCTGTGGTATCTACACAGATACACCAAGTAAACAATTCAATCTCCTTATAGTAGAATGCAGGGAAGTATAATTCAGTCCTGAGATTATAATTACAAAAAACTCTCAAATGAAAAGTGTCATTCTTATATTTTTAAACAGCCAGAACGTAAAAGTCACTAAGTGCTGGCAAGCAAACTGAAGAGTTCAATTTTACGTGGAAGCAAGTTTGTGTCAAGTCTTTTGGAAAACAAGCAAACAAACAAACAAAAAGACCAAAAAAAACCTCACACCATTTGGTATTGTCAGTTTGGGGATTTTTTTTTAGCCTATTTAATAGTTACATAATAGTATCTAATTGTCGTTTATATTTACAATTCCCATATGAAAACTGATGTTGAGTCTCTTTCCATACACATGTTTGCATCTGTTTATCTTCTTTAGTGAGGTCTCCATCACTGCTCAGTCTCTATTACCACTTTTCAGGTAACAAACCTACAGTTTTCTTTCAGAAAGATACTTTCCCTCCATCCCTTATCCTCTTGGATGGAGTAATTCCATCTTCAATATTTGAAACAGGCCTGGCAGAAGAGTCAGTTTGTGGGCAAAGAATTAGAGATGGGCAGGTGACACAACTGTCAGTCATGGGATTCTAATGGGACTTTGTGTGAGAGAGAGGCTGTCTTTCGTTGGATGGGAAACTGGGGAAAGTAAGTCCCATGGTGATGGAGACTCTTGAGAAAGTCTGCTTTCTGCCACTCAGGTCTGCAGAGCTGATGCAGAGGAGATCAGAGTCAGGCGCGGACAGAGGACACCTTCATGGGAAAGCATTTGAGCCCTGGCATGCAGCTTTACTCTACCCTTGCAATTTTAATTGTACATACAACTAAATGTCCTACGTTTTGCTTAGTCTAATTCATTGGATTTTTTTGTCACTTAACAATTTCAAAGCTGCAAACAGATACATTCACATAGAAATTCTTTTGCAGAACTTCTAGAAGTTCTAAAATTCTTTTGCAGAACTTCTAGAAGCTTCTCTCTTCCTATTTATTCAGGATTTTAAGCTATTTCTTATTTACAGAACATCTACTAACTGTCGGATTCTGTTTTAGGATTTGAGGATACAGTGATGAGAAATCAAGTAATGTCCCTGTCTTCAAGGAATGTCATTCCAGTGGGGAGGAAACAGAGAAAACCAGACAGTATATACAGACAAGTAAATAAACCAAGGGCAAGTAAACCCCTTCTCCAGAGCAGCCAGGTGTCTGTGAAGAGAACACGAAGGAGCCTGCGTGGAAGAGGTTGCGTATTTAGAGAACATGTTACCAGCGCTACCAAGAAAACTCTGAACCCAGGACAGCAAAGTGAGACTGTTCTTATATTTATATTTATGTTTATATTCATATTCATATGTAAATATATATTTTAATGTAACTATTTTTAACAGTGGTTCAAGGCAAGTGAGCATAATCAAGGAACGGTTTTATAAAGCAGATGGTCAAAATCAGCCTTCGAATAGAGGTTGAAGAACATTATTGGAAGAGAAGGCATCTAATCGGAGGGAGTGACCAATGATCAAGTAGACAGAAACTAAAAAGAGAAAACCAGGAAGTGCAGAGAGCGAACAAGAGATGAAAGAACAGAAAACCCTTAATAATCACAGCACTATGTGGACGCTAAGCCACTGCGCAGGCGTCTGTGAGCACCTTGAACCCTGAGAAGATGCAGACACATCCCAGCAGTAGAGCTGTGGCCCTGATCTGGTCCTACTCGGTCAGTAAGCACTAACCAGGTCTCATTTGTAAAGAGGTGATAGCAATAGTTAAACATGTTTGAGATTGTCTGTACTGTCAAACTCTTTAGAAACCTGTTAGTAATGTATTCTTACTCTGAAATTGTTTTTCTAAACCACTTTTATTGTTAGCCTTCAAGATGTCTGAAGGGATATGTTTGAATATTCATTCTTTTATTTATTCCTTCACTTATTTACCACATATTTACTGAACTGTTACCTCAATTCTAGACTTGGCAAAGGTGGTTTATAAGAAAGAAAATGTCCCTGCTCTCCCTGAGTTTACATTTTAATAAGAAAGCCTGCCAAAAACCAGAAGTCATAAATTGCTAGTATCATTTCTGTAATGCTACTAAGGTATACTTAAAATTTTGTATTTGTACTTAAAAATTAAGTATAGAATACTTAATGTATTTTGAAGAAAAATATCAAAAGATATTTTATAAAGGATGTCCTATGTGGAGGTGACATAAGAGAGTTGGAGGAGTGAGGGAATAAGCCACGTGCAGACCTGAGGACCAGCCTTCCCAGCCTTGCAAGGATGGAACATAAAGGCCCTTGTGTGGGAGTGAGCTCCCCGTGTTTCAGTATCAGTGAAAAGGGACACGGGACCGAAAGAGTGAGCAGTTAGGGAGAGTGATAAAAAGGATGCCTAAGGTATGGATCCTGTGAAACCTAGATTATGACTAAGACTGCATTCTGCTTGGGGTATTAAAGAGCATTTGGGGTGTTTTGAGAAGGAGAGAAACATAATCTTATTTGTCTGCTATAAATTTAATTCTAATCTTTGAAATAGATATGTAGTTAGAAAAAAAAAAAAAACTAGCATAAGGCTGGGTTTACATCAATTAAACCCCAAATAAAGATGAGTATCTATGTGCAACATTTTCAATCTCTTTTTTCTTCTTAATTTCTTTATCTAAATATACTTTGTTATATGTATTCTGATAAGTTTCATTGCTCAGTTCTTTAAAATACTTACCAACTTAATATTGTTATCAATTATATGTTATACATAGCAATATTTTGCCTAGTTTTAATAAGCTTAATGAAGATCTCAACTACATAAAAACACTCTGTAGGGACTATCCTGGCTGTCCAGTGGTTAAGACTCCGCACTTCCACTGCAGGGGGCGCCCGTTCCATCCCTGGTTGGGGAACTAAGATCCTGCAGGCCTTGCGGTGTAGCCAAAAAATAAAATAAAATAAACACTCTGTACAATCAATTTAATATGTAAAATCATATGATACTTTATCTGATAAGTAAACATTTATTCTTTTAATTTCACTAAATGAAGACAGATTCTCTTAGACCTGCTTTTATGTACTAATAATCCTTAGCCAAATTAACTTTCTTAGTATTACAGTCATTGAGACAGGTGTTTTATTTTTTTTTAATACATAATATTTTAAATGATCAGGCAAGGGAACATACAGATATTTAAATAACAGACAAAAGCAATAGGGCTAATTTTGAATATAGTAGTGTTTCTCTTTATTTTCTTCATCTTCTGTGAATTTGTGTCATTAAAGATGAAAGGAATTAAAATGTAAAGCTTTATAAAAATAATTTCCCAAAGAATATTTTTTGTGGATATATTTAATCCTTGCTACTCTCATATCTGCTATCCTACCTTTTGTTAGCTTTCCCACCAATATTAAGACTTTGATAGCTGCTTTTAGATATTTGAAGGGTGATGTCTAATTAATCATCAAAGTCAGGCTACTCACCCTAGCAATAGTTGACAGTAGACTATATTAAACACCTTATCAGGATTTTTATTGTGGGATTTTTAATAGGTGTTATTCCTACAGGATATCAAATCCCAAGCTCTAACACTTATTTTTTCATGAACTTCATTCATTTTGTTTGAGCATGTTATTAAGTCTTCTATAAGTTTCTCTTATTTTATGTACCACCACTTTTAACAAAGTTTAAAGGACGCTATTGATGTGACTGGCCCCAAGGGTTCTATTCAAATATAATTTTCATTTCCTTTTGGCATAGAGGGATAATTTTTAAAAACCTTTCTTTTCTAGACCCCTCAAAAACTATTACACCTTGTCCCATAAAAATAAGAAAAATGAGGAACACTTTTTCATTCATTTCTTCAATTTTTATTACTTGAAACCATCCTTTCATTTTTTTTCTCCAGCTATTCCTAGGTATAAATTATTAAAACATCCTTGTTATAACTATATTATATTTGTAGTAAAATGTATTTTTTAACAATTGCTGACATACAACATAGATCTTAGGTATCTCAAGACTTTTAAAAATAATTCTTATCAAAAGCCTGATGGCTCAATTATTGAAGTCACATTGGATTTTCCCTAAAATTAGACATCGATATTTCACTGAGGATACATGGAGCATTTTTAGTGCTTAGTTATAGACAATAAGACCCTCTTGGGGAAATAGTATGTGGATTTTCCAAAGTATATTTAGTCTTTTTTCTCCAAAAGCATACGATGCATAGATCCATCACTAATTAACAGAAATTCAGATACTTCCTGTCCTCGGCCACCCAAATGCTTTCTGTGCTACTCTGGGCCCCTCCTTTATCTTCCAAGTCTCCAGGCCTTCCTTCAATCATGTAACGATTGAAGGTAAATGGCAACATTATGACAAAGACAGAAACAGTATTACTAGAAAAAATCAAGAGCCGAGCTCATGGGAGAAAATCAGGGAAAAGAAAAATTTCCTGTATATCACAAAATGCATTAGAATAGTCCTATAAGGAAAAAAAACCCAAAAAACTCCTTTTTTCTATAATTTCAAATTCTAAAACTTTAAGAAATATGATTTTTTCAACTCCAACTAGGATTTCCAGATTTAACTTAGGTATTCACAAACAAACACAATTCTGATGAATTCTATCACTTCCAAACTTACAGACCTTGGCACGTAAATACCAATCCTAGCGTGATTTGCAGATGAACAACATAAATGTGGTGATGCCTTGTCTTAAAATAATTAAAGAATCAAGAGGATTGTTTCTTAAGCTAGCTCACAATTTAGTTTATTCAAGTGCTTTAGGATTTGATAATTAGAAATAGGAAGTTTATTTTCTCAAAACTCAATTCATTATTGATTAATGATGAGAGCTAATTGTTTTAAACATCCCATTCATCTTTTTCTCACAAAATGAAACTTATTGTTGACGCTTTACTTTAGTCTAAATAATTTATGTTAAACAATACTGATAGTGTTCCATTTATGTAAAATTCCTTTTTCTTAAAGAGTAAGGGTGTTTGGCATTCAGAAGAAACTAGACAGTAGAAGATGCTCTTTATGCTATCCTTAGAGAAACAAAACCCACACAAAACACACACATTTTCACATAATAAAGAAAAAAAATGTTAAAAGCAATAATGATTTGAGTACCAATACCAACATTAATATACCTGTACATTTTATTGGTTATTTTATGTTAAAAATCGCTGGATCCTCAGCCAGTTAATTATTGAGGCATATCTGTACACACTAACGCCAGTCTTTAAAAAAACTCATTATTTTATTGTCAAAATGTGTGGGAAAATAGAGATTAGCATTATTATTGTAAATATTAAAATTTCAGATCAATGTGTATATGTAGGTACATATATATTACTATTTTAAAATTTGTATTTGAATTACTTAATTCTTGTCTACTATTATGAATTTATCACAGGCCCTATCACAGTAACAGGCAGTTGGGTGATATGGTGCCTTAACAAACCCAATATATAAAAATTCACTTTTAATAAACTATGAAAAAATTATCTTTTTTGTCAAGTAATTTTCATTTTACAGGAGATATTCCTTCCCATTGTAGTTCCTTTAAAATTTTTTTTAAATGATTCAAATTAGATAAAATTATCATAGAAATTTTGGTGGACAATAAAATTCACCTGCAATGCAACTTTTGTGCTCCCAGGGTGCTTGGTCAGGAATAACTGAATTCTGTCTGTTTACCTAGAGATGCTACACCATGTCCCAGACGTTCGTTCCATGCCCAGGAAAGAGTTTGTTGAATGGCCTTTTTGTAGACTATGAGTATAAAGCAAATGATCCACATTTACTTTGAGAGGAGATTGTGATCAAAGTTCATGAATATGTATGGTTAAGGTAAAGCAAAAAAACAAGAAGAAGCTTTTTCTTGTGTTTAGGTGAAGGCTCTGGGGATGTACTGGTAGGTAATAATGAAAAATAGAATTTTGGCCCTGATGTTCAAAATGAGGGAAACATGGTGTGGCAGACTGGCAGAGTCCTGGCTGAGATTTACTGACCACAGAGAACCCTGAGCAAAGTGCAACCAAGGAGAAAAGAAGGAGAATGGAGAAGTTTCAGAGTGAGGCTTTCTTCAGAAGCAGAAAGTAGCTGAGCCTGGAATCTTCTGGGGGACCCACCTTTGGACAATGTTTTAACCTATGATTTTGGCACATGAACTCTGAAATTAGAGCCCAACCTGTGCAAACCTGTGATAACTTCAAAGAGTCAAAACTTCCAGAACCCTGAGTCCATATAAGAGATTCTGCGATAGAAGAATGGAAAAGAAACTTGAGTTTCCTGAGGATGAGACATAACTAAATGCCCCAAGAAATGGCAAGAAATCAACTAGAGTGAAATCCTATGAATGCTCACTGATATCACGAATAACAACCAGAGTTCCTTCTGTATTACTAGTTGCGGGTGAAGAGACGGCCCAGCATTCAGGAGTAGGAAAAGACAGCAGCAGACAAAGACAAAGGGACTTGGGTCAAGTACGTTGGTGAAAAGAAGATAGGTTTTTGAAATAGCTAAAGGGTCTAACTCAAATTGATCCATTCACTCTAATTTGATTGGAAATAAGGTTGGAATAGAGCTTTTTATGCACTTAACACTTTGGTCTTCTTGGGCTTTTCTTAAGAAACAGGGTCAAGAGATTGGGTTGTAAGTGGGGGCAGTGCCTTGGCCTCTTCCAAAAGCTACAGTGTAATGACTTATTTCTCTCAAGGTCACTGCTTTCCAGTCTCGGAGGGCAATAGGATGGTCCGGGTTGGGGCAGGGGAGTGGGGAGGACTGGGAGAGGGGTGAGCGGAAAAGAGGCTTTGCCTCTGAGTAACAAACCATTTTCTGTATCTGCAAGTAAAATTCCCAAATATTTAGGATGACCTACAGTCAAATACAGCAACCTGTTGCTCTCTACTGCTTGTAAGATAATGTCTCGATATCTAAATAGGATTTTTATTTATTTATTAATGTATTTTGTGCACTATTCTGATGGTGAAATAATTAGAATTCCATAGAAAGGACATGGCATCATCCTTCTCTCATATATTTAAAGATATGTTTAAATGAAACTCCACGCCTGCTACTTCCAGTAGATGTAGACACAGCAGTAACAAACTTATACAGGAGTCGGTGTACAGGTTTACTGTGGAATTAATGAACAAAGCTGTCGCTCTGTTGTGTATGAGCTCTTTCTGAGCTATGGAGATCGTGCCAACGTGTCATGTAAATGTTTCCACTTCCTAAGATTTTTAAAGGCCAAAACATGTGCTGTATTATTCAAGCATATTTTTCTTCAGGATCTGAAAGTAATTTTGACATAAATTTAATTAAGCCCCAACCCCACTCTTACGTTTTGTAGAATGCCATCATAGCTAAATGCCATAGTTATTATTCCGAGTACTGGAAAACACACCCAATACCAACTGGCATGTTCTTTTCTATTTCACCAAAAGTGCAGTTGATGTGGGCCTATTAGTAGCTTTCAAGTGAAAAATTAAACAACGATCAGTTTTATTGTCTCTATAATTAATTTACACCCATGTATCTGTTTTGAAAATAAGTAAATCTGGGGATCCAAAAAATGAATTATGGGTTTTGATAAATCATGGAAACTCCACTCAAAGCTAGAGCTCTAATGTCAATATTCTGTGCTTGTTTGGAAGTAGATGGACATCCAGTGACTAGATAGATACAATGCAAATGAACAGTTCCAAAAAACGTTCTCCTCCTTATATATTCCCTTAGTCAAAACAGGCCACGAACTACATAAAGGACATCAGGCTGTCTGAGTTTTTATACATATGAATTAGCTTCAGCACACACTACATCACAACACTTTTACTGGTACTCATCTGAAATTCAAGTGAATGACCAGTATCTCCTAGGTTGACAGAGTGAACAGAATAGGTTAAAGATGTGAATTCTTACAAAGGAAGACTCCCTTCTTATGAAAAGAATGGGCAGTGACTTGCAAAGCTGCATGAGTTAACACGCGGGGTAAGAAGGTGGAATTTGTTCTCAACACGTTCCTTCTGAGTTCGAACTTCCCTGTTGTTTTCTGAATGTGCCTGTCTCATTTCTTTCTGAATATTGTTCTCAAGCATCCCTCCTTTCCTCTTTTAATTTGGACCTCATACTCAATAATAATAAACTGCCAAGAGAAAAAACAAAAAGTATATGGCCATCAATAATATTTGGATGTAATGTGACACATATACACTGATAAAAAAGTGTTTCACTTAAACAAAGGATAGATAGGTTGTTTTGACACAGAATGATTTCAGCATATCTGACTATCGGGTACAGATGCTAATCTAACATATCATGAGATTTTCTGGCAATGGGGAAAAGCATCGATGGGCATTTATCGAATGAACTAGCCACTCATTTCCACTCATTTGGCAAAAGTAAGAACTGTGTCATCTTCATCTTTGGATAGTGCCTTTAAAATGGGTCAGCCACAGGATTAGGTGACAATAAACGATTGTTAGCAAACAGTCAAAAATTATATTTGCTCATGCATACCTATCCATGGTATACATATGCATATATATTTTCTGTAGATACTTTTATTAATTATTACCTGAAACTTTTTGACAGGCATGTGACACTTTGAACACTTATAAAATTAATCAAACATATGTAATATTGTTCCTTTCAATTAATTACACTAATGCTTAATTAGATTCATCAAAAGCTCATGCATCTCTCTCAATTTTTATTAGCGTTTTCTTCCTTTATAAGAAAAAAATGTTTCAAAAAGTGAATTGGGGCTTCCCTGGTGGTGCAGTGGTTGAGAGTCTGCCTGTCAGTGCAGGGGACATGGGTTTGAGCCCTGGTCCGGGAAGGTCCCACATGCCACAGAGCAACTAAGCCCATGCACCACAACTTCTGAGCCTGTGCTCTGGAGCCCACAAGCCACAATTACTGGAGCCCGCGCACCTAGAGCCCATGCTCCGCAACAGGAGAAGCCACCTCAATGAGAGGCCTGCGCATCACAACAAAGAGTAGCCCCCGCTCTCTGCAACTAGAGAAAAACCCACGCGTAGTAACGGAGACCCAACGCAGGCAAAAATAAATAAATTAAATAAATAAATTTATTTTTTTTAAAAGTGAATTAAATGTCAAAAACCCTAGAAACATCCACATTAAGTCAATCTATATTCCAACATGATTGGGAGCCAGATTGATTAAAACATATTGAATAAGTTAAATGTTTAAATGAAGAAATATTAGATAGAAAATGTTTGAGTTGCCTCAAACTTTCAGATAATTTGCTTAACCAAATAAAGCAGTTTCATTTGTCAAAGTATATCCTCAGCACAATGACTGTTCTCAATAACATTGACTTATAGCTTGCTGATGGAATTAATAATAAAATGCTATTATCTTAGATATATGTCAAGATAATTGCCCATCCACTTTCTGTTTTTTGAGAGTTATCTGTCAACAGTTCTCTTTTCCTAAATAAAAATAGTTTGTGTATGACACAAATAGTTACACATAATGGTGACTGCTAATTCATCAGAGAGATGGAAAGCCATTGAAATAAAATAGCTATTGTAGACTTACATGCTTTCCAAATACTTTGGAAAGGTGTGTCTTGGTTAACTAGTCTAAACAGATTTCATTACTGCAAGTTTTAACTAAGGGGCACAAATGTAAACTGTATGTTAGCATTAGGAAGTTAACCCAAAATATGTAATAGAATTTCCAGGATTTAGAGATGGTTGGGAATCCATTTTGTTCTATACACAAGCTGAGGCAAAAGGTACTCAGCAGAAGAGCTCTGGATACAGAGTAGATATGCACAATAAATCAAAGATAACATAATCATTCTACCCCTGAGCGAGGTGGAAAATATGGCTTTGGACTCTTTCTTCCTGTGTAATTCTTTCCTGGAAAAATTAAAATCCTGGTTCAACCCCATTCCTTATCCTCTCGATGCCTTACTCTAAGCAGCTGACTATATTTGTATCAGTAGAAGAATACACAGCCATGGAAGACTACTCTCACTTTAAATTCATGAGCAAAATATATCACATGGTTTGTCAGCACTACCCAACACCCTATTACATCCCCTGGTCTTTTCTCCCTCTTTCCTTGTTTATTGTTTCCCAAATTTTTTTCTTTGTTCTCAAAACCCCGAAACTTTCTTCTCTGCCACTTTTAACTCATGCTTCCTTTTTATTTCATTAAGAAATTATAAGCACTCAGATGAGAACCACATACATCTATAGTAGTAAATATGTCCAGCTACCAGCACCAGAAAGGGCCTGTTTTTTCCCTTCCTTCTTGTTAATGGTTGAAGAACCCATGCTCTCATCTAAAGCCAAATCTGGCCCTTGTGCACTGGGTCCCATTCTCTCTAGCTGATCCAAAAGCTCTGCTCTGTCAAGGGCCCCTCTTTCTCTTGTCTCAGAAATGTTCCCTTCTCCGTTTCACTACCCCACTTACACGTCTCCCTTCTGATCACCGTATATAGAGGTGAGAGACAGAGACATAGGAAATCTCTACATGGATCTGCTCCTCTTTAGAGAAACACTCTTCCAGTGAGCTTTCTGTACTTTATCTCTCACCTTCTCAGCTCCTGTTTTCTCTCTTACCAAAGTGAAGCTTGGACTTAATCTTTCCAAACCTGTGGTCATTTCCCGATCCTCATCAGACTTGATCTCAGCCACATGTATTTCAGCTCACCATTCTGGCCACCATGAAAAACTTTCTTACTTAGCTTCTGTTTATCTCCACTATCTAAGTTTTCCTCCTATATCGCTGTCAACTATGTGTCTGTCTTCTTTGTTTGCTTTCCTCCACTTTCTGACTGCTGAAGGTTGTTGAAGTACAGCAAGGTTCTGTCCTCAGCTCTCTTGCTTCCCGGTGTGCACTCATTCATTCTCCAGTTTATCTCAACCATAGAGTTCTTTGGTCTTGACACTTATAATTCTTAAATGTATGTCTTGTGCTCCAAAATCTTCCTTGATTTGCAACGTGATTCCCTCCAAATTTGTTTCTACATAACTCTCTGGATGATAATCACATGCAAAGCTTCTCACTCTTCCTATTTGGCTTTAATTTTTATTATTATCAGGTTTTCAAATGTTCTCTGAAATATCTATAGGAACTCGCTCAGAAAGGATTTTCAAAGTGAAACATAGATCAGATTAATGGAGAATAATTTCCAACTGCATTTTCTAGAACATTTTATCCCCAATTACATATGCTGAATGTAATCAATGGGGAGTTTTCTGTTATCTATTTTTTGCAAAGAAATATCAGAGAGGAAAAATCAACTACACCGGAAAATAACAGTTGTAAAAAATGTTCTTCACTTCGTAAGTTGCAGAAATATCACATTTAACATTTGAGAATCAGATAGTAAGAAAATGAACACCATAAGTGTAGGTGTCAGTGAGAGGTAATGACTGCTACAATATTTAAACAGCTGCAAGATAGAAGAAAAAACATTTGAACTAATAAATTGTTCTCATTTTTTCTGTCATTGTTGAATACTGTGCTCTATTGATAAATATTCATAAATCCATAGAAAACATGAACTAAAATATTAAAATAAAATATTCTTTTTATAACTTGACACCAAAAAATGATAAAAATAAAAATGTACAAAAACAAGTTAAGACTATCCATGTATTTGAAAGTTAAATTTAGCTCCTATATGTCACAAAAAGAGGAAAATTTGACAAAAATTAAATACAATAAGAAGTCCACTTAGTCTCTGAATTTATATGGGGGGGTAGGGGAGTAAAATCACATTGTTATACATCTAATAGGTATTCTATTTATAGTATACGGTAAGCAAAATAAGCCTATAAGTCAGTGAGAAAGGTGACTATGAGATAGATGTTCAATTACAATCAAGAAACTAATAATAAATATGTTTCTAAACTTGAGTTATTTTTTCTTTAAGTAGTTTTATTTACAATTGGAAAACTTATTACCTTCAATTTGTTTATTATGATCTGACAGATTTGGTTCTGCAATAATTTGACCAGAGTCTTTTACACAAGACTGATGTGAACCTAAAAGAAATTATGTGTGGCTTCCCAGACTCAAGGGTGAAAATTTATTCCAATCAAGTGTTCACAGTTATTGAAGTTCCAGTCTTTTAAACCCAGTAATTATCTCTTACTAACTTCTTTTGCCCAAGAACTGTGTTAAATGCATTATTTAATCCTTACAAATACCACGGTGAGAAACATTGTTTCTAAACAACGTAAAATAGTCACATGGAAATTACTATAAAAAATAAATTTTTAAAAATCAAAGGCAAGTAAGCTATTATGGCATTAGAGACTTAAGTGGAATGAATAAGCATACATGCACTAAAAGAGAGGCCAGAAGCCCTTGGTTCCTAACCAAGTAGCTTTAACTTACTGTGTGAATGTTGGCAGCCATTTTAAAAATCTTAGGCTTATTGCCTTCTGGCTTGTTATTATAATGAATTAATATTATAATAGTTGTGAAAGTGTTTTGACATAAATAATACCCAATATTTCTCATTTCTCTCTGATAATATTTTAATACATTTGTTGGGTGGTCCTAACATTTAAATCCTCCTCTTTTGGAGCTTTTCACATTATATGTAAAATCTATAACATATCTACTATCTATAAATGGAAGATAAACACATACACTATGTACTGTTTACAAAATCCTTTACAGAGTTTTCAAAAATCAGGGGAGACATAAACATTTGGTATGATTTTAGTAGCAAATAGTGCATTTACAAGTGTACACCTAACAACGATTCCTAAAGTATGTTATATAGTGGGTTATACGTAGGATTCTGCAGGTCACAGTTTAATTAGAGAGGAGAGTGATAACAAAACTATATTCTTAACACTGATTAAAATTTCAGTGCAAAATAGATATGAAAAATGAAACACAGCTTAGTTGATTTTGTCATCAAATCAGAAAAATTTAATGTACATCTAATGAAATTCAGGGGACTAATAAAATTGGTTTTGAGGTTGTGGGTACAGGATGCATTCAGAGGAACTGGAACTTCTGAGTGTGAGCATTTTGTCCAAGTTATTAATTTCACCACCAATCTGTAATTCCATTTGGCTAATACTGACTAAAAACAAAATAGAATAGAACAGAACAAACAAACCAACATCTGGGTACCATTTTCCAAAGTTGATATTATCAACATAATTATTTTTCATGAAATGGTAAACAAGCCTGTTTCAACATAAAATAGAAGCTTTACCAACATGCCCTTTCCCAAAAAAAAGGCAATTTAAAAGCCCAGGGGGATTATCACAGGCATTTTACTGATCTATTTTAAACTATCATTGGCAGCCCAGTTTTCTAGCCTAAGTTCTAGAAGTTCTGTCTTAAAAAATAATAATACTCAGGAAAGAGAATCAATTAAACATGAAATATGAATGTCTCTCCAGATTATACCAAAGAAAAAGAACACTATGTCAGATCTCATTCAAATAGCACACACATAGCTGTAAAAAAAACATATTTCCCAAGTTGTTACTCTTTGTGATGCACATTTAGGTGCACAGAGCATTTGCATTTATAGCAGTTTTATAATCAATGCAGTAAATGGCCAAAGTGTTTCTGTTCAATTGACTTTCTCATAAAAGGTTTAATTCCCTACTCCTCTTGGCAGAGGTTATATCTTGAGCTTCTTACTCCAGCTTACATCTATACTCTGAGTGTGTAAATTCTGCTGGGTGACCCGGTGTCTGACAGACTGACCCGGCGTCAGATGAGAGGACCTTTTATTTGTTATGTGTAACCACGTGTATTGCAGCAGTTTGAAAGCCATTTGCGGGTGAGGGATGGGAAATTAAAGCAAAACTCTCATCACAGTGAATAACAAGGCATTATATAAAATGGAAAGTTTGATTCTATGGTAAAGATCATCATAAAGTATTTGATGCCAAAAAACAAATACTATAATATTCTATATCCTATTGTAGACAGATTCTTCATAATCAAATAAATGTGAATAGAAATAAATTAGAAAAAAAATTGTGTTCACAGATGTATGTTTTCTCTATAGTTTCAGAAATCATAAATCACTAAAGAAAATTCTTAGTGAATTCATGTCTATGTTTATGAGTCAGTAGTAGTAAATGCTGAGTATACTACAGAGGCATTTAAATATTTAACACAAATAATAATAAGAAGATATATAGATATAGGTTAGATATAAGTATAGATATATGTATTGATATAGAGACAAATATAGACATAAATGTTTTAAATCTAGACTCTAATCTTAATTTTAAAATGATGAATAAATATACAGGCTTAATTATAAATACTAAACATAAATCTGATAAATTTATGATATGTGAAACAAATAGGACTTTGCTTAAAGTTCAAGTCATTAATGAATAATGCAAATCTTCCTTTCTTTAACTTTTTAAAAAGTTTGTTATTATTTTTTCAGTACTTTTTAAATTAAACTCTTCTATTTTACGATAATTATATAGTCATCTGCAATTGCAAGAAATAATAAAGAGAGATTCCATGCATCCTTTACTCATTTCTACCAATGGTAAGTAACGTTTTGCAAAACTATAGTACAATATCATAAACAGGATACCAACTTTGACCCTATCCACTGATCTTACTCAGATTTTCTGTTTTACTTCTATCCATTTGTGTGTGGATATGTGTGTAGTGTTCTAGTCAATTTTACCACCCTGTATTCACCACCCTAGCCAAAAAGATAGGATAATAAAGATCTGAAAATATGTTTAAAATTGATTTTAAGGCATTAGTAATCTTTTAAATCAGAAGTTAACAAACCTCTACTGAACGGATGCAGATAAAGCATTTTTTAGGCTTTGCAGGCCATGCTGTCTCTGTTGTAACGACTCAATTGCCCTTTTGTAGCTCAAAAGCACCCAACGACAAATCCTAAACTAATAGTGTGGCCGTATTCCACTTAAAATTTGCTTACAAAAATAAGCAGTGACCTGGATTTGGCCTATAGGTTCCTGTTTGTTGATTTCTATAAGGTTTTCATAATCAGCTTTTATTAGATCCAAACGTAGAAAACAAATTTTTAAGGAGAAAACATTCCTGTTATTTTGCTTGTTTTGATTTTTTCTATTTGAAAATATTTAATTAAACATAATTTTTTAGCAGTTCTTGAACATAATATTTTGACTTGCTTCTTTCTTTGGGCCATTATTTGAAACAATATAAATTGCTGAAGTTCCACAGAAAGAACAATCCACAAGCACAAGAATTAATTTTAGCCATCACACTATTAGGCCTTCGGCTCCATAGAATCTTCTTTTATGTCCAAAATTTGGCCAATTGCACACTAATAAGACAAGCAATTTATCATTTTATTATATATTATTTACTTCCTTTCTGCTGAAATAAAATCCTCTTATGAGATACATATATATTTATATTAGGCAAAACACCAAAACAAATAAACAAACAGAAGACCCACAAATTCTAAGACCTGGGAAATGTGTTAACCCCTGATAACTCACCCAGTTAATATAAATTAAATTGTAATACTATGCATGATGACAAAGTATTTTGGAAGCAATCACAAATCTAATAAATATGCTTCGTATGTCTGAAGGACAAAAGATTTTTAAACCATTGTTTCATGAAGTAACTCATAAGGAAGGCAACATTACACGCTATATCCAGTTCATTTATTTCCATGCTGATTTGCATACTGCATTGCATTATGCCTAAGCCTCCAGCAATAGAGCAGAACATTAAATACTACAGATTTTTTTCCTCACATGATAATTATCATATATTTCCATATAATCAATCAGCTGGGCCAAACCTCAACATTAGAATATAATTCTAAGTTAATCGCATATTATTTACATAGTTTTATGATACTATACATCAATGGAATAGTAAAATTTTCACTATACCACTTCAGGTCAAAATGACAGAAAAATATTATTTTATGAGTGTTAAAGCACAATGTTAATACAGTTAATTTTAGCTATTTATAAGATAGATTAGATAGAAGAGGATAAGAAACAGAACTTGAAACCAAAGCATCTGTTATTCTTTCAGTAAAAGAAAATAATCTAATGTCATCAATTTCTTCAATATGTGTAATCAAGGTGCACAGATTCACTCTGGTAAAGAAACTATTCTTGTAATTTATCTCATTTATATCAAAGGTCTTCTAGTAGCCACAATGACTACAGAGCCTTCCATCTTAATTCATTTGAAAAGCTGTATGTCTTTTTTTAAATCTCCTTGGAAATAATACTTTATTCTACCAAGTTTGAAAAAGAAAACTTAATTGGTGGGCAAATGAACAACATTGTATGTTACCATACATTTAAGCTAAGAATTAAAATATCACATGAGCTTTTAAGTGTAAAAATACTTCAGCAACATTCTGAGAGCTAGGGATGTAGAACCAATTGAAGATTAGAAATCAAGCTGATCACTGACCTGTTAGAATGATGGAAGTTCTATATACTTAACACGTTAGAATTTCAGTCTGTGTTATGACTATTAATAAAAAAAAATTCTTTCCAGCATAACTAAATAAACAAGAAATAAGCTTATAAATAAATCAAAGGCATTAAAGATGTTTAATGATTTATTTATCCAGCATGTTAAAACAATTTGTCAAATTACTAATTCAGCAGTACTTTTCCATAAACAGTTACCACTGATTTTGAGCACCATGGAAGTAAATACTGCTAACTTTTAAATTTTAAATTATTATCTCAGATTTACTAATTGGGTTTAGCTTGAATTCATAGTTATTTCAGTGGGCATTTACAGGTTCCATATAATTTGAATTATGTGGTACTAGCTGAAGGCATCGTTTTTAATCAGGAAGAAATGAGATGTTCTCACAACATGGCTTGGCATTCATTCTTTCTCAATTTCACTCCAGGTACATTTCAAGGGGTGGAATTGGCTTGTTGACTGAATTGGCCACTCTGTGTCCCTAAGAAAACTGCCATGATTGGGAAGCCATATGGTGCAATGCTGTAAGCTATATTAAATTCTGAGTCATATTTTGGCCAGCTTTGTTCTCATGACTGAGATTCAGAATTGTATCCATGTAAATTTCTATCCACTTGCTGCTCACAAGTGTCATTAAGCTCACATTTTTTTTCATTTTTTTTAGACACTTGCTATATAAAGTGGTGCTAGAGTTTACACTTAAAGGCACTAGTTGAGAAGATGGAAAAAAACAGAGAAAGGTGACACTTTAGGCTCACCCTGTATTTACCTTTGAAGAAGCAGTCTTCATTGTGGACAATGGTAATCTTGTGTTTTTTCAGGCAAGCAGCTCTGTGCACCTCACAGTGGTTTTCATAGAATTCTCCATCAGATCCACACACAGGTTTGTAGTGCCGATTGCAAAGGTCCATGCAGGCACATTCCGCTTGCCCTGTCTCTCTGCTGAGAACACAGTGCCTTCCCAAACCACAGTATTTGTTTTCACAAGATCTCAAAGGGCCATCCTGAATCAGGAATCCTGAGGACAAAGAATAGAAAATCACTTGGATTCATATGTCCAAATAAAATGCTGATGTCAAATTTAAAGGGAAAAGGAAAAAAATAATCTAAGAGAAATATAATATAATCAGAGTTCAGTTGTTCTCAGTGGAGAAGGGACTTGTATTAGAACCAGCAGGTGCACTTTTTCAAAATACCCTTAACATACTCCCTTTCTTTCCCATTTCTCCTTGAGCTCTCACCTCCCTACCCAATGAGTATTACAGTCCTGAAGGACAAGGGCTCTAAAGTTAAAATGCCTGAACTCAAATTCTCTACCAATTATTAGCTTTATGTCCTTGGATAAATTGCTTCTCTGTGCCAGTTGTCCAATCTGTAATACGAGGTTGATAGTATAGATGATCTCCTACAGTTGTAAGGAATAGTACATATACTGGTCCACAGAAAGCACAGCCTTGACACAAAGCAAATGTTTAACAAATGTCAACCTTTACATTAGCAGAATTCTGGTAGGAGAAAAGAAATGTATGTATATAATGTAGGAAATAGGAGAGAATAGGAATAAGAAACAGTGTCTTGAAAACTTCTTTCTGGGTTCTAACATCTGATCCTTTCTTGTTTTGACCTTTGCCACTTGGCAATTACTGATGAATTTCATGACTAAATGAACAAATCGTGAAGAATTTGATTGTCTTGTTACTTGTTCAGTCTAACAATCTACATTTGCATCAGAAAACTATAGGTGGATCTAGCAGTCTTGTACTAAAACCAAACTAAGCAACTTCAATACTCAGGCTTTTATAGGTAAATCTGGCTTTTCTTCTGTGAGAACATTATCTGACTGAAAAGTAAAAAATGTCAGTAAACTGAACATACATACATATATAAATATATAAATATATATATATATAGAGAGAGAAATATATATATATGTATCTCAAGGAATAATAATATTCATATATATACACATGCATAAATGTGTGTGTACATATATTTACCATTGATGACACTTATATACTGCAAAAAATAAAGTTTTGAGAGGTTATAAACTTAAATTACAGTAATTTTATTAGATATTTAGTGTATATTTTCAGCTGGTTGGGTTAAAACTATCTCCCTACATGATTGCATCATAATGATTAAGAACATGGTTTCTGATCCAGAGTTTAAATCATAGCTCCACCAGTTACAAACTTCAGGACCTTGGGTGGGTATCTAACATATCTATAAATTAGTTTCCTCATCTGTAAAATAGGACTAATAGTATATATCCTCAAATGGGTATCAAGATTAAAGGGTTTGTGAGGGAGAGATCAAGATGGCAGAGTAGAAGGAGGCTGGGCTCAACTCCCTTCACAAACACGTCAAACTACAAATCCATGTAGAGTGACACTGACCGAAATCTACCTGGGACTAACACAACAGGTCTTCTACACCAAGGCTATAAATAAAGATCCACAGAGCATCTGATAGGAAGGGAGGAAAGTGATCAGGCATTGACCCACACCCCTAGCAGGGAGAGGAATGAATATCACAGGCTTGGAGATTCTCCCTGGGAGCAAGGGATTCAAGCTACATATTAGGTGCCCCAGCCTGGGGCGTCCAACACCAGGAAGGTGAGCCCTCTTAGCTGGTTTGAAAACCAGTAGGGCTTACCAGAGGGCTGTAAGAACCCAAGACTCCATTCTTAAAAGAGCACACACACAGACTTACTCCCAGTCACATCATGGAGGCAGAAGATGGAAATTCCCTGGGGCTCTGGCCAGCCTGCCAGGACATCCTCTGCACACATCCAGACTGCATGGCCTCCTGCTCCAGCCCATCTTGCTCCGGTGCTACTCCCCACTAAGGCAGAGGCTGTCATTGCCAATGCGACTACACACATCTGGAGGGAATGGAGCCAGCTGAGACCCCAGCCCAGCCTCTGTCCAGTGTGGAGGTAGACATTGCCAGCTCATGAGTCCCTGTGCACACCTGAGAGTGGACATGGTCAATTCAGTGGTGTGGCACTACCTCTGCAGCACCAAGCCAGCCTCTAAAGACAGCGTGCACACCAGGGGGGAAAGTGAAACAAGCGCAGAAGTGCAGCCCCAAGCACTCAAGCCCTGGCTACGTCCCAAATCAAGGTGGAGACTACCAACACACCTGGGTGAAAGCCAAATACCTCAGGGCTCTGGCTCTAGCCCCTCAAGCCTCATCCCTGCCCCAGATAGGGCAGTAATGGTTATTGAGCAAAGACGATGCCCTGACCTTCACCTGGCTCTGGTTGTGGCCCAAATACACCAGCGCCACCACCCACCAAAGCGGGACACCCAAGGGAAGGGCACAGCCTGTGCTCTCCTCAGATCCAGCTCTCCCACCAGAGCCACTGAACGAACATGCGCAGAGTGTATAAGGACACTCCCACACAAGGACACACCATCAAGCCTGGGATAGGCAACTGTTTCACCTAGTTTCATAGAGAAAAAGAAAGTTAAACATAATGAGAAGACAGAGGAATATATTTCAAATGAAAGAATAACAGCACAAACAAATGAACAAACAAAAATCCCTGAAAAAAACCCTAGTGAAATAGAGGAAAATAATTTACCTGATAGAGTTCAAAGCAATAATAGTAAGAATGCTAACTGAACTGGGGGGGTGTGGGGGAAACATGAACACAGTCAAATTTTAACAAAGAACTATAAAATATAAAAAAGAACCAGTGAGAGCTGAAGAAAACCATAACTAAAATTAAACAAAAAACACACTAGAGGGAATTAACAGCAGACTAGGTAAACAGAAGAACACATAAGTGATCTGGAAGATAGATAATGGAAATTGCTCAAACAGAGCAGCAAAAATAAAGATTTTTTTTTTTTAATGAGTAGTTTAAAGGACCTCTGGGACAACATCAAGTGTATTAACATTTTCATTATAGGTGTTGAGAAGAAGAGAGAGAGGAAAAGGTGGAAAGTGTATTTGATGTAATTATGGCTGAAAACATCCTGAACCTGAGGAAAGAAACAAATATACAGATCAGGAAGCACAGAGGGTACCGAACAAGATGAACCCAAAGAGACCCACACCAAGACAAACCATAAATGGCATAGAGAAAAAGAAAGAGTCACACAGAAGGGAACCCCCAAAAAGCTATCAGCTCATTTCTCTGCAGAAACTTTTCAGGCCAGAATGGAATGGCCTGATATATGCAAAGTGGTGAAAGCAAAAACCTAGGATACTCTACCCAGCAAGGTTATCATTCAGAATTGAGGCAGAGATAAAGAACTTCTCAGAGAAGCGAAAGCTAGAAGAATTGATCAATATTAAACTGACTTTACAAGAAGTGTTAAAGAGTCTTCTTTAAGTGAAAATAAAAGGCTACAACAAGAAATAAGAAATTATAGGGTGGAAAAATTCCCACTAGAAAAGGCAAGTACATAGTAAAGACTGTGGATCAATTGCTTCAATAATCTAGTATAAAGGTTAAAAGACACAAATTATAAAATCAACTATAGGTACAATAAACAGTTAAGGGTTAGACATTAAGATGTAAAATATGAAATCAAAAATATAAAATGTGGTGGGGGAGTAAGAAATATACAGGTTTTAGAACGTGTTTGTACTTTTTGTACTTAAACGACTATCAGGTTAAATCAAGCAGATATACTTATAGGTCAACATATATGAACTTTATGGTAACCGCAAAACAAAAACCTACAATAGATATACAAACCTAGAGAGAAGGAAACACAAATATGACACTGAAGAAAATCATCAAAAAACAAAGAAAAGACTAAAAAGAAAAAAAAGAAAACAGAGAAAAACTAAAACAAAAGCCAGTAAACAAATAACAAAATGGCAGTAACTACATACCTATCAATAATCACTTTAAATGTCAAAGGACTAAATTCTCCAATCAGAAGACATAGGGTAGCAGATTGGATTAAAACACACAAAAAAACGAACAAACGAAAAACAGTACCCATCTATATGCTGCTTACAAGAGAATCACTTTAGAGCTAAAGACACACACAGACTCAAGGTGTGGGATGGAAAAAGATATGCCATGGAAATGGAAACAAAAGTAA
Source organism: Physeter macrocephalus (assembly GCF_002837175.3). NCBI lineage: Eukaryota > Metazoa > Chordata > Mammalia > Artiodactyla > Physeteridae > Physeter > Physeter macrocephalus. Next base: position 5,563,879 of record NC_041220.1, read on the forward strand.
GCTGGGTAGGCTTTTTATTTTAAAGTAGATTTTAAAACAAAGTCTATAATAAAAGACAAAGAAGGACATCATATTATGGAAAAGAGATCAATACAATAAAAAGATATAGCATTTTTAAACATAAATGCACCTAATATAGGAGTGCTTAAATATATAAAGCAACAATTAATGGGCATAAAGGGAGAAATTGACAATAATCCAGTAATGGTAGGGGATTTTAACACCATACTTTTATCCAGATAGAAAATTAATAAAGAAACAATGGCCTTAAATGACACATTATAACAGTTAGATTTTATATATATATATATATATATATATATATATATATCTTACATTTAAAGGAATTAGAAAAAAGAACAAATAAAGCCTAAAGTCATCACAAGGAAGAAAGTGATAAAGATCACACAAAAAATAGAGACAAAAAAATAGAAAAGATCAATGAAACCAAAGCTGTTTTTTTTTTAAAGATAAACAAAACTGAGTTAGGTTCATTAAGAAAAAAAAATAAAAAAGGACCCACATAAACAAAATAAAAAATGAAAGAGGAAAAATTACAACTGTTATGACAAAAATACAATAATAAGAGATTTTGTGAACAATGATATGCCAACAAATTGAACAACCTAGAATTGGATACATTCCTAGAAACATACAATTGTTCAAGACTGAATCAGAAGAAATAGACACTCTGAATAGACTGATTATTAGAATTGAAATTGAATCAGTAATCAAAACACTACTGACAACTATAAGTCCAGGACTGGATGGCTTCACAGGAGAATTCTACTGAACATGTAAAAATAGTTAGTACCTATCTTTCTCAAACTACTCCAAAAAAGTGAAGAGGAGGGAACATGCCCAAATTCAGTCTGGGAGGCCACCATTACCCTGATACCACGACAAAATGATAATTACATGACAATATTCCTGAAGAATATAGATTGAAAAATCCTCAACAAAATAAAAACAAACTCAATTAAACAATATATAAAAAGGATCATTCACTATGATCAAGTGGGATTTATTTCAAGGATGCAAGCTTGCTTCATAACTGCAAATCAATGTGATACATCACATTAAAAATACAAAGGATAAAAAGCACATAATCATCTTGATAGATGGAAAAAAAGCATTTTATCAAATTCAACACACATTCGTCCTAAAAATTCTCAAAAAAGTGGTATAGAATAAATATTTCTTAAGCATAATAAAGGCCATTATGACAAACCCACAGCTAGCATCATACTCAACTGTTAAAACCTGAAAGCTTTTCCTCTAAAATCAGGAACAAGACAAGGATAGCCACTCTCACCATTTCTATTTAACATATTATTTGACGTCCTAGCCACCAAAATCAAACAAGAAAAAGAATGAAAAGGCATCCAAAGTGAAAGCGAAGACATAAAACTGTCACTATTTGCAGAGGATAGGATACTATAATAGAAAATCCTAAGGTCTCCACCAAAAAACTATTAGGACTAACAAATGAATCCAGTAAAGCTGCAAGATACAAGATAAATATACAGAAATCTGTTGCTTTTTATCCACTAGTAATAAACTATCAAAAAGAGAAAGCAAGAGGGCTTCCCTGGTGGCGCAGTGGTTGAGAGTCCACCTGCCGATGCAGGGGACACGGGTTCATGCCCCGGTCAGGGAAGATCCCACATGTCGCAGAGCAGCTGGGCCTGTGAGACATGGTCGCTGAGCCTGCGCATCCGGAGCCTGTGCTCCACAGTGGGAGAGGCCACAACAGGCCCGTGTAACGCAAAAAAAAAAAAAAAAAAAAAAAAAAAAAAAAAAACAAAAAAAAACAGAGAAAGCAAGAAAATAGTCCCATTTACAATAGCATTAAAATGAATAAAATACATAGGAATAAACTTAAAGGACGAGGTGAAGACCTACACTCTGAAAACTATGAGACAATGATGAAGGAAACTGAAGATGATACAGGAAAATTGAAAGACATCCTGTGTTCATGTATTGGAAGAATCAATACTGTTGAAGTGTCCATAAAGCAATCAACAAATTTAGTGCAATCCTTATCAATATACCCATGACTTTTTTCACAGAACTAGAACAAACAATCCTAAAATTTATATGGAAGCATAAATGACCCCAAATAGCCAAAGAAATCTTGAGAAATAAGAACAAGACTGGAGGTATCACACCACCTGACTTCAGACACTACAAAACTAAAGTGATCAGAACACTATGGCACTGGCACAAAAACAGACACATAGGTCAATGGAACGGAACAGAGAGCCCAGAAACAAACTCATGCACATGTGGTCAATTAAACTATATCAAAGGAGGCAAAAATATATAATGGGGAAAATACAGTCTCTTTAATACCTGGTGATGGAAAATTGGAACTCTATATGTAGAAGAATGGCATTAGAACATTTTCTCTCACCTTATACAAAAATAAACTCAAAATGGATTAAAGACCTAAATGTAAGATATGAAACCATAAAACTCCTAGGGCAAATAAGTCAGCACACTCTTTCACATACATATTAGCAATAGTTTTTTAGATCTCTCTCCTCATGCAAGGGAAACAAAAGCAAAAATAAACAAATGGCACCTAATTAAATGTAAAAGTTGTTTCACAGCAAAGAAAACCATCAACAAAACGAAACAACCACCAACTGAATGGAATATGTTTGCAAAGGATATGGCTAATTAGGGATTAATATCCAAAATATATAAACACCTCATGCAACTCAATATCAAAAAAATAAACAATCCAGTTCAAAAATGGGCAGAAGACCTGATAGACATTTTTCCAAAGACATACAGATGGCCAAGAGAACATGAAAAGAAGTTCAACATCACTAATCATGAGGAAAATGAAAATCAAAACCAAAATGAGATATCACATCACACCTGCCAGAATGGTTATTGTCAAGAACACAACAAATAATAAATGTTGTGAGATGTGGAGAAAAAGGAATAACAGTTTGCCCCAGCAATTCTACTCCTGGGTATATATCCAGGGAAAATGAAAAAAAACTAATTCAAAAAGACACATGCATCCCAGTGTTCAGAGCAACACTATTTACAACAGCCAAGATATGGAAGCAACCTCAGTGTCCATCAACAGATGAATGGATAAAGAAGATGTGGTGTATATACACAATGGAATATTACTCAGCCATAAAAAGAATAACATTTTGCTATTTGCAGCAACATGGATAGACCTGAAGAGCATTATGCTTAGTGAAGTAACTCAGACAGAGAAAGAAGAATGTTATATGTTTTCATTTATATGTAGAATCTAAAAATTAAAACAAACTCATGAATATAACAAAATAGAAACAGACTCATAGACAAGTGAACAAACTAGTAGTTATCAGTGCAGAGAGGGGTGGAGAAGGAAGCAAGTTAGGAGAGGGAGAGTAAGAGGTACACACTACTAGGTAGAATATAAATGAGATACAGGATGTAATGTACAGCACACGGAATATAGCCAATATGCTATAATACCTTTAAATGTAGTATAACCTATACAAATATCTAATCACAGTGCTGTACACCTGAGACTAACATAACATTTTAAATCACCTATACTTCATTTGAAAACAAAATTAAAAATCTTGGCACATGGAAAACTCCATTTAAGTGTTAGTTATTATTATTATTACTTTTTAAAGTAATTAATTTTCATAAGAACAGATATAAAAATAAAAAAGTATTTAAATAATCAATTTGTTTTTATAAATAAAACCCATTAGGCATTTTGATTTTCATATAATGCATGTATTTCCATGTGGAATTTAGAAAAAATTGAAATTAACAAAAGGACCAAGACTATCAATAGTATAATTTAAAACATAATTTATATTTTTGATAGAACTGTAAATTGGAACAACTGTTCTTCAAAGCAACTTAAAATTATTTGCACTCTTTGATACCATATTATAATCTTTGTGAAACATTCTAAACCATTTAGAACAAAAAATAAGAAAAAAGACAATAAAATTTATTGAATCAAGCTTTCCAATGTAGTGTTACTTTAAATAATTGATAATTACTATGAAATATTTAGTAGATTTTGGAAAATATATTTAATGCAGTATTTCTTGAAGTGTGGCACTTTAGAATGGCCTACAGAAGTTTTATAGCATAGATTCAGCCTTCATTTTACCCTAGAGTTTCTGACTCAGTTGATCTGGGATTGAACCCCAAATTTATATTTCTAATTTCCCAGGTGATGATGCTATTTTGGTTTCTGGTATCAAACTTTTGGGCCTTTGACTTAATGAAATCCTAATTGCTAATTAAAATAAATATGACAAAAACAAAAAGACTAGGTAAACAATTATGAAATATTATTAAGTGGAAAAGTGAGAACTTTATGTCATGATTAAAACCAGATAAAATCAAGTGAGTATTTGAATGAAACTAAGAAAGCATACATAAAAATGAACACAATTGATTAGCTAATTGGATATTATATTGGGCAAATTTTTCTACTTTTACATAATTGCTTTTTTAGTGTTCAATACATTAATAAAAGAAATTCCATAATTGTGTCAATTACAACTGTAAAATAATGACTGATTTCACTTTGGAAAATATTTTTCTTCATTTTTATACTTATTCCTATTGTTGATCTTATGTTTCTAGGGTCCAAAATGGGGCTGCCATTATAGCACAGGGATTTGACTCATATAGTTGTATTTTGTACAGTTTTATATCTTATATTTTCCTTATTTCCTTAATATCTTACTAACAACTAGTTTCTTGCTATCAAATAGTTTAAAAGTTATGAATGGAGTATTTTATTTTTTTATTATCTAAGAATGAGTTTAAGGTCAACTGGGTCAAGATATTATTTTACGTTTTGGTCACAAACTAAGGTGGCTAACCAAATCAGTACAATTTCTAAAAAAGAAGGAATGCTTTGCTATAAAATGAGGTCATTTATGGTATATTTATGTCAATGAGTATCTTTCCTTGATTCTCTCTTCTTCAATTTTTCCTCTTTTTTCTTGTACTCCAGTTCAGAGATTTGTATTAGAATGGCCAATAGCCATTTTCTAGAAGTTAATGAACTATTTTACACTAGCTAGAAGCCGTGTGTTGCATATAGCTGCTACAATTAAAGGAAATTTAATTAATTCATATGCAATCCAAAAGAAAGCTCATATTATGTAAATGAATAACTAGAACATACCCTTTCTGACAGTAATTATCCATGACTAATGCTGAACTTAAGTATCAGCTGAGATTAACTCAATTTAATCTGATCAACATGTCAAAGCTTTGTTTTAAATATACTCAGTCAGATAACACACTAAATGAATTTTAACCAAGAACTTCTATCTTGTTATCTCGCAACTTGATAAAATAACATGAGTTCCCACAAAAGTGCTATATATTTAACAAGCACATTATTTTATAACTTCTATGCCTTCAGGGCATTACAAAGATTCCTCAGATTTAAAATAAACAAAGAACTGAAACAAAAGATGAAAGACACCAAGTCATAAAGCAAAATCATTCTATATAATTCTAAAGATAGTCTTCTCAGATTCTCAATGATGATGCAATTCTCTTCAAGTGGTTTATGTATATATACTTTATCAAATACGTACTTCATATAGAGTGGATCTAATTTGAAATAAACTTTAATAAAATGTATTATTTTTATGTGCAAGGTACTATACTAGATACTATAGAATAGATCAAAAGAGCAGTCACTGATACTATTTCTAGTGGCTTAAAAAGGGCTTAAGGCAGGCCTTGGGCCCAAGGAGAAAGTTAAAAATTTAGGGACATACTTAGGAGCACAAAGGAGAGATGAATAATATCAGGTAAGACCTCACAAATATTATATCATGTCATGGTTCAGGTTATGTTCCAGGAATGGGTTAGGAATTCAGAAGGCTGATATATGAAATAGACAAGGTATGAATTAAAGATTGATGTTGGATATAAAACAGTAACAGCAGAGGGAAGAAAGAACCAGATTTTGATGAGCTAACTACCTCTAATGATAATAGTGGAACATAAGCAAAACTAATTAGAGTGCCAATTTATTTGAGGTGTTAATTTTCTCATAAAAATGTATGTTTTGATACAAAATGTAAGTATTATGTTAACTTTGATTTGTTAAAAAGAACAACAGATTTGGGGGAAGAGAATAGGATTACAGTCTTTGTATTTCCATTACCTATTGGACTGACCTCAGCTGGGCTGCAATCTCCTTGGGTCAGATGTTTAAATGGTAAGATAAAAGGAAACTGCTAAACCATCTTTAGATTCACTCTCATCTGAATAAAATCCTTTCATTTAAGAGTGCTTGGGAAAACCATTTCTAATAAAAAGAAATGTTCTGAGAATATATTTAGGAATCTTTCTCTAGAGTGCCTAATAGGTAAACTTCACCTGCAGGAAACAATCATATACTCATAATTCTCTACTTTAAACAATATTTATGTACTCTAGAAATAGTATCAGAGACCTTCAAGATGGCGGAGGAGTAAGACATGGAGATCACCTTCCTCCCCACAGATACATCAAAACTACATCTACACGTGGAACAACCTACAGAACACCTACTGAACGCTGGCAGAAGACCTCAGACCTCCCAAAAGGCAAGAAACTCCCCACGTACCTGGGTAGGGCAAAAGAAAAAAGGAAAAACAGAGACGAAAGAATAGGGACGGGACCTGCATCACTGGGAGGGAGCCGTGAAGGAGGAAATGTTTCCACACACTAGAAGCCCCTTCGCGGGCGGAGACTGCGGGTGGCGGTGGTGGGGAGCTTCGGAGCCACGGAGGAGAGCGCAGTCACAGGGGTGCGGAGGGCAAAGTAGAGAGATTCCCGCACAGAGGATAGAAGCCCCTTCGCGGGCGGAGACTGCGGGCGGCGGTGGTGGGGAGCTTCGGAGCCACGGAGGAGAGCGCAGCCACAGGGGTGCGGAGGGCAAAGCGGAGAGATTCCCGCAGAGTATCGGTGCCGACCAGCACTCACCAGCCCGAGAGGCTTGTCTGCTCACCCGCCGGAAAGGGCGGGGGCTGAGAGTTGAGGCTCGGGCTTTGGTCAGATCCCAGGGAGAGGACTGGGGTTGGTGGCGTGACCACAGCCTGAAGGGGCTAGTGCTCCATGGCTGGCCGGGAGGGAGTCCGGGAGAAGTCTGGAGCTGCTGAAGAGACGAGAGACCATGGTTTTGGGGTGTGTGAAGAGAGAGGCTTCCTGCTCCATGTGCCCACAGATGGCAGAGTGCCACCTAAGTGAGCTCCAGAGACAGGCACAAGCTGCAGCTATCATGTCAGACCCCAGATAGGGGCACAGACCACTATTGCTTCCGCTGCTACCACCAAGAATCCTGTGTGCAAGCCCAGGTCACTACCCACACCCCCCAGGGAGGCTGTGCAGCCCGCCACTGCCAGGGTCCCGTGATCCAGGGACAACTTCCCCAGGAGAACGTGCGGTGCGCCTCAGGCTGGTGCAATGTCACGCTGGCCTCTGCCGCCTCAGGTTCTCCCCACATTCCAAATATGACTACCGTGCCCTTCCCTCCCCCCGGCCTGAGTGAGCAACAGAGCCCTAAACAGCCACTGCTTTAAGCACCTCCTGTCTGAGCAGGGAACAGATGCATTAGGGCAGCCTACATGCAGAGGTAGAGCCAAAACCAAAGCTGAACCCCAGGAGCTGTGCAAACAACGAGGAGAAAGGGAAATCTCTCCCAGCAGCCTCAGGAGCAGCGGATTAAATCCCTGCAAGTGGTTTGATTAACCCTGCATCTGTGAAATGCCTGAATAGACAACAAATATTCCCAGAATTGAGGTGGTGGAATTTGGGAGCAACTGTAGATTTGGGGTTTGCTTTCTGTTTCATTTGTTTTTGGTTTTATGTTTATCTTAGTGTAGATTTTAGTTGTTGTTTTCATTGGTGGGTTTGTTTATTGGTTTGGTTGCTCTCTTTCTTTTTCTTTTTTCTCTTTTTGTGATTGTGTGTGTGTGTGTTTCTTTGTGAGATTCTGTCAGTTTAGTTTTGCATTTACCATTTGCCTTGGGGTTCTGTATGTTCATTTTTTGTTTTTGTTTTTATGAGTGTGTGTGTATGTTTCTATGTATAATTTTGTCTGCTTAGTTTTGCTTTTACCATTTGTTTTGGAGTTCTGTTTGTTAATTTTTTTTTTCTTTTTCTTCCTTTCTTCTGTGCCATGCAGCTGGCAGGGTCTTGGTGCTCTGGCTGGGTTTCGGGCCTGAGCCTTTGAAGTGGAAAAGCGAGTCCAGGATATTGAAATACCAGAGACCTCCCAGCCCCATGTAATATTAATTGGAGAGAGCTCTCCCAGAGATCTCTGTCGCAACACTAAGACCCAGCTCCACCCAACGGCCAGCAAACCCCAGTGCAGTAAGCCCCATGACAAACAACTGGCAAGACAAGTACACAACCCCATCCATTAGAAGACAGCCTGTCTAAAGTCACACTAAGCTCACAGACACCCAAAACACACCAGCAGACATGGCCCAGCCCACCAGAGGACCAAATCCAGCTCCATCCACCAGAACACAGGCACCATGCCCACCCAACAGCAAGCCTGTAGAAGCCCTGAAACAACCTCATCCACTGGTGACAGACACCAAAAATAACAGGAAATACAAACCTGCAGACTGCAAAAAGGAGACCCCGAACACTGTAGGTTAAACAAAATGAGAAGACAGAGAAATATGCAGCAGATGAAGGAGCAAAGTGGAAACCCACCAGACCAAACAAATAAAGAGGAAATAGGAAGTCTACCTGAAAAGGAATTCAGAGTAATGACAGTAAAGATGATCCAAATTTCAGAAGTAGAATGGAGAAAACTCTAGAAATGTTTAACAAGGACCTAGAAGAACTAAGGAGCAAACAAGCAATGATGAACAACACATATAAATGAAATTAAAAATACTCTAGAAGGAATTAAAAGCAGAATAACTGAAGCAAAAGAATGGATAAGTGTCCTGGAAGATAGAATACTGAAAATAACTGCCACAGAGCAGAATAAAGAAAAAAGAATGAAAATAAATGAGGACAGTCTCAGAGACCTCTGGGACAACATTAAATGAACCAACATTTGAATTATAGGCATCCCAGGAGAAGAAGAGAAAAAGAAAAGGTTTGAGAATATATTTGAAGAGATTATAGTTGAAAACTTCCCTAATATGGGGAAGGAAATAGCCAAGTCCAGGAAGTAGAGTGAGTCCCATACAGGACAAATCCAAGGAGAAATATGCCAAGACACGTATTAATAAAACAAACATAAATTAAATTTTGAGAAAAAATATTAAAAGCTGCAAGGGAAAAGCAACAAATAACATACAAGAGAAACCCCATAAAGTTAACAGCTGAGATTTCAGCAGAAACTCTGCAAGAAAGAAGGGAGGGGCAGGACATATTCAAAGTGCTGAAAGGGGAAAACCTGCAACCAAGATTACTCTACCCAGCAAGGATCTCATTCCGATTCAATGGAAAAATTAAAACATTTAAAGACAAGCAAAAGCTAAGAGAATTCAGCACCACTAAACCAGCATACAACAAATGCTAAAGGAACTTCTCTAGGCAGGAAATACAAGAGAAGGAAAAGACCTACAATAACAAACCTAAAGAGCAAACAAACAATGATGAACAACACTATAAATGAAATTAAAAATTCTGAAACAATTCAGTAAATGGTAATAGGACCATACATATCGATAATTACCTTAAATGTAAATGGATTAAATGCTCCCACCAAAAGACACAGAGTGGCTGCATGGATACAAGAACAAGACCCATATATATGCTGTCTACAAGAGACCCACTTCAGACCTAGGGACACATACAGACTGAAAGTGAGGGGATGGAAAAAGATATTCCATGCAAATGGAAATCAAAAGAAAGCTGGAGTAGCAATTCTCATATCAGACAAAATAGACTTTAAAATAAAGACTATTACAAGAGACAAAGAAGGACACTACATAATGATCAAGGGATCAATCAAAGAAGAATATATAACAATTGTAAATATTTATACACCCAACGTAGGAGGACGTCAATACATAAAGCAAATGCTATGATCCATAAAAGGGGAAATCAACAGTAACACAATCATAGTAGGGGATTTTAACACCCCACATTCACCAATGGACAGATCATCCAAAGTGAAAATAAATAAGGAAACACAAGCTTAAAATGACACATTAGACCTGATGGACTTAACAGCTATTTATAGGACATTCCATCCAAAAACAACAGAAAAAACTTTCTTCTCAAGTGCTCATGGAACATTCTCCAGGATAGATCATGTCTTGGGTCACAAAGCAAGCTTTGGTAAATTTAAGAAAATTGAAATCATATCAAGTCTCTTTTCTGACTACAACACTATGAGACTAGCTATCAATTACAGGAAAAAAAAAAAACCAACTGTAAAAAATACAAACACATGGAGGCTAAAAAACACACTACTAAATAACCAAGAGATCACTGAAGAAACCAAATAGGAAATCAACAAATCCCTAGAAACAAATCACAATGAAAACACGATGACCCAAAATCTATGGGTTAGTTTCAGCAAAACAGTTCTTTGAGAAGATAAACAAAATTCATAAATCATTAGCCAGACTCATCAAGAAAAAGGGAGAAGACTCAAATCAACAGAATTAGAAATGAAAAGTAGAAGTAACAACTGACACTGCAGAAATGCATAGGATCATGAGAGACTACTGCAAGCAATTATATGCCAATAAAATGGACAACCTGGAAGAAATGAACAAATTCTTAGAAAAGTACAAACTTCCAAGACTGAACCAGGAAAGAAGAGATAATATGAACAGACCAATCACAAGCACTGAAATTGAAACTGTGATTTAAAATCTTCCAAAAAACAAAAGCCCAGGACCAGAGAGGTTCACAGGAGATATCTATCAAACATTTACAGAAGAGCTAACACCCATGCTTCTCAATCTCTTCCAAAATATAGCAGAGGGAGGAACACTCCCAAACTCATTCTATGAGGCCACAATCACCCAATACCAAAACGAGAAAAAGATGTCATAAAAAAAAGAAAACTACAGGCCAATATCACTGATGAACATAAATGCAAAAATCCTCAACAAAATTCTAGCAAACAGAATCCAACAGCACACTAAAAGGATCATACACCATGAACAAGTGGGGTTTATCCCAGGAATGCAAGGACTCTTCAATATATGCAAATTAATCAAAGTGATACACCATATTAACAAATTGATGGATAAAAACCATATAATAATCTCAATAGATGCAGTAAAAGCTTTCGACAAATTTCAATACTCATTTATGATTAAAAACTCTCCAGAAAGTAGGCATAGAAGGAACCCACCTCAACAAAATTAAGACTTTATATGACAAACCCACAGCCAACATCATTCTCAATGGTGAAAAACTGAACACATTTGCTCTAAGATGAGGAAAAAGAAGAGGGTGCCGACTCTCACCACTATTATTCCACATAGCTTAGGAAGTTTTAGCCATGGCAATCAGAGAAGAAAAAGAAATAAAAGGAATCCAAATCTGAAAAGAAGATTTAAAATGTTCACTGTTTGCAGATGACATGATACTATACATAGATATTTCTAAAGATGTTACCAGAAAACTACTAGAGCTAATCAATAAATTTGGTAAGGCTGCAGGATACAAAATTAATGCACAGAAATCTCTGGCATTCTTATACACTAATGATGAAAAATCTGGAAGAGAAATTAAGGAAACACTCCCATTTACTACTGCAACAAAAAGAATAAAATACCTAGGAATAAACCTACCTAAGGA
>NC_041220.1:5581068-5704314 GCF_002837175.3 Physeter macrocephalus
GATAGTAAAGATGATCCAAAATCTTGGAAATAGAATGGAGAAAATATAAGAAACGTTTAAAAAGGGCCTAGAAAAACTAAACAGCAAACAAACAATGTTGAACAAAACAATAAATGAATTTTAAAATTCTCTAGAAAGAATCAATAGCAGAATAACTGAGGCAGAAGAACGGATAAATGACCTGGAAAATAAAATAATGAAAATAACTACTGCAGAGCAAAATAAAGAAAAAAGAATGAAAAGAACTGAGGACAGTCTCAGAGAACTCTGGGACAACATTAAGTCTCAGAGAACTCTGGGACAACAGTAAACGCACCAACATTTGAATTATAGGGGTCCCAGAAGAAGAAGAGAAAATGAAAGGGACTGAGAAAATATTGCAAGAGATTATAGTTGAAAACTTCCCAAATATGGGAAAGGAAATAGTCAATCAAGTCCAGGAAATGCAGAGAGTCCCATAAAGGATAAATCCAAGGAGAAACACGCCAAGACACATATTAATCAAACTATCAAAAATTAAATACAAACAAAAAAATATTAAAAGCAGCAAGGGAAAAACAACAAATAACATACAAGGGAATCCCCATAAGGGTAACAGCTGATCTTTCAGCAGAAACTCTGCAAGTCAGAAGGGAGTGGCAGGACATATTTAAAGTGATGAAAGGGAAAAACCTACAATCAAGATTACTCTACACAGGAAGGAGCTCATTCAGATTCAATGGAGAAAACAAAAGCCTTACAGACAAGCAAAATTTAAGAGAATTCAGTGCCACAAACCAGCATACAACAAATGCTAAAGGAACTTCTCTAGGCAGGAAATACAAGAGAAGGAAAAGACCTACAATAACAAACCCAAAATAATTAACAAAATGGTAACAGGAACATACATATCGATAATTACCTTAAATGTAAATGGATTACATGCTCCAACCAAAAGACATAGACTGGCTGAATGGATACAACAACAAGAGCTGTACACATGCTGTCTACAAGAGACCAACTTCAGACCTAGGGACACATACAGACTGAAAGTGAGGGGGAGGAAAAAGATATTCCATGCAAATGGAAATCAAAAGAAAGCTGGAGTAGCAATAATCAGACAAAACAGACTTTAAAATAAAGACTATTACAAGAGACAAAGAAGGACACTACATAATGATCAAGGGATCAATCAAAGAAGAATATATAACAATTGTAAATATTTATACACCCAACGTAGGAGGACGTCAATACATAAAGCAAATGCTATGATCCATAAAAGGGGAAATCAACAGTAACACAATCATAGTAGGGGATTTTAACACCCCACATTCACCAATGGACAGATCATCCAAAGTGAAAATAAATAAGGAAACACAAGCTTAAAATGACACATTAGACCTGATGGACTTAACAGCTATTTATAGGACATTCCATCCAAAAACAACAGAAAAAACTTTCTTCTCAAGTGCTCATGGAACATTCTCCAGGATAGATCATGTCTTGGGTCACAAAGCAAGCTTTGGTAAATTTAAGAAAATTGAAATCATATCAAGTCTCTTTTCTGACTACAACACTATGAGACTAGCTATCAATTACAGGAAAAAAAAAAAACCAACTGTAAAAAATACAAACACATGGAGGCTAAAAAACACACTACTAAATAACCAAGAGATCACTGAAGAAACCAAATAGGAAATCAACAAATCCCTAGAAACAAATCACAATGAAAACACGATGACCCAAAATCTATGGGTTAGTTTCAGCAAAACAGTTCTAAGAGGGAAGTTTATAGTAATACAATCCTACCTCAAGGAACAAGAAAAATCTCAAATTAAAAAACCTAACCTAAAACCTAAAACAGATATGCCAATAAAATGGACAACCTGGAAGAAATGAACAAATTCTTAGAAAAGTACAAACTTCCAAGACTGAACCAGGAAAGAAGAGATAATATGAACAGACCAATCACAAGCACTGAAATTGAAACTGTGATTTAAAATCTTCCAAAAAACAAAAGCCCAGGACCAGAGAGGTTCACAGGAGATATCTATCAAACATTTACAGAAGAGCTAACACCCATGCTTCTCAATCTCTTCCAAAATATAGCAGAGGGAGGAACACTCCCAAACTCATTCTATGAGGCCACAATCACCCAATACCAAAACGAGAAAAAGATGTCATAAAAAAAAGAAAACTACAGGCCAATATCACTGATGAACATAAATGCAAAAATCCTCAACAAAATTCTAGCAAACAGAATCCAACAGCACACTAAAAGGATCATACACCATGAACAAGTGGGGTTTATCCCAGGAATGCAAGGACTCTTCAATATATGCAAATTAATCAAAGTGATACACCATATTAACAAATTGATGGATAAAAACCATATAATAATCTCAATAGATGCAGTAAAAGCTTTCGACAAATTTCAATACTCATTTATGATTAAAAACTCTCCAGAAAGTAGGCATAGAAGGAACCCACCTCAACAAAATTAAGACTTTATATGACAAACCCACAGCCAACATCATTCTCAATGGTGAAAAACTGAACACATTTGCTCTAAGATGAGGAAAAAGAAGAGGGTGCCGACTCTCACCACTATTATTCCACATAGCTTAGGAAGTTTTAGCCATGGCAATCAGAGAAGAAAAAGAAATAAAAGGAATCCAAATCTGAAAAGAAGATTTAAAATGTTCACTGTTTGCAGATGACATGATACTATACATAGATATTTCTAAAGATGTTACCAGAAAACTACTAGAGCTAATCAATAAATTTGGTAAGGCTGCAGGATACAAAATTAATGCACAGAAATCTCTGGCATTCTTATACACTAATGATGAAAAATCTGGAAGAGAAATTAAGGAAACACTCCCATTTACTACTGCAACAAAAAGAATAAAATACCTAGGAATAAACCTACCTAAGGAGACAAAAGACCTGTATGCAGAAAACTATAACACACAGATAAAAGAAATCAGAGACGATACAAACAGATGGAGAGATATACCATGTTCCTGGATTGGAAGAATCAAGATTGTGAAGATGACTATACTACTCAAAGCAATCTACATATTCAATGCAATCCCTATCAAACAACCAATGGCATTTTTCACAGAACTAAAACAAAAAACTTTACAATTTGTATGGAAACACAAAAAACCTGAAAAGCCAAAGCAATCTTGAGAAAGAAAAACAGAGCTGGAGGAATCAAGCTCCCTGGCTTCAGACTATACTATAAAGCTACAGTAATCAAGACACTATGGTACTGGCACAAAAACAGAAATAAAGATCAATGGAACAGGATAGAAAGCACAGAGATAAACCCATGAACCTATGGTCACCTTATCTTTCATGAAGGAGGCAAGAATATACAATGGAGAAAAGACAGCCTCTTCAATAAGTGGTAACGTGAAAACTGGACAGCTAGATGTAACAGGATGAAATTAGAACACTCCCTAACACCATACACAAAACTAAAGTCAAAATGGATTAAAGACCTAAATGTAAGGCCAGAGACTATAAAACTCTTAGAGGAAAACATAGGCAGAACACTTTATGGCATAAATCAAAGCAAGATCCTTCTTTTGACCCACCTCCTAGAGAAATGGAAATAAAAACAAAAATAAACAAATGAGACCTAATGAAACTTAAAAGCTTTTGCACAGCAAAGGGACCATAAACAAGACAAAAAGACAACCCTCAGAATGGGAGAAAATATTTGCAAATGAAGCAACTGACAAAGGATTAATTTCCAATATATACAAGAAACTCATGCAGCTCAATATCAAAAAAACAAACAAACAATCCAAAAATGGGCAGAAGACCTAGATAGATATTTCTCCAAGGAAGATATACAGATTGCCAACAAACACATGAAAGGATGCTCAACATCACTAATCATTAGAGAAATGCAAATCAAAACTACAATGAGGTATCATCTCGCACCAGTCAGAATGGCCATCATCCAAAAATCTACAAACAATAAATGCAGCAGAGGGTGTGGAGAAAAGGGAACCCTCTTGCACTGTTGGTGGGGATGTAGATTGATATGGAGCCACTATGGAGAACAGTATGGAGGTTCCTTAAAAAACTAAAAGTAGAATTACCATACAACCCAGCAATCCCACTACTGGGCATATACCCTGAGAAAACCATAATTCAAAAAGAGTCATGTACCACAGTGTTCACTGCAGCTCTATTTACAATAGCCAGGACATGGAAGCAACCTAAGTGTTCATCAACAGGTGAATGGATAAAGAAGAAATGGCACATATATGCAATAGAATATTACTCAGCCATAAAAAGAAATGAAATTGAGTTATTTGTAGTGAGGTGGATGGACCTAGAGTCTGTCATATAGAGCAAAGTAAGTCAGAAAGAGAAAAACAAATACCTTATGCTATCACACATATATGGAATCTAAAAAAAAAAGAAAAAAGATTCTGAAGAACCTAGGGACAGGACAGGAATAAAGACGAAGATGTAGAGAATGGACTTGAAGACACAGGGGGCAGGGGAAGGTAATCTGGGACGGAGTGAGAGAGTGGCATGGACATATATACACTACCAAATGTAAAAAAGATAGCTAGTGGGAAGCAGCTGCATAGCACAGGGAGATCAGCTTGGTGCTTTGTGACCACCTAGAGGGGTGGGATAGGACAGTGGGAGGGTGACACAAGAGGGAGGTGATATGGGGATATAGGTATACATATAGCTGATTCACTTTGTTATACAGCAGAAACTAACACCACATTGTAAAGCAATTATACTCCAATAAAATGTAAAAAAAAAAAAAAGAAAAGAAAGAAATAGCATCAGCTGTACAAAATGCAAAGTTATTACTACTTATTCTTTTATTTTTGGCCACTCTGTGTGGTTTGCGGGATCTTAGGTCCCTGACCAGGGATCAAACCAGGGTGCTTGGCAGTGAACGCATAGAGTGTTAACCACTGAACCACCAGGGAATTTCCCCAAATTATTTTTAACTTTGATTTGTTAAATTGCTTTTTTCCTAAGATTTTGTCATTATTTATTTTGTTTTTTCATTGTGTTATTTGTTACAAATTGGATTTTAAAATCAGAGTCCTTTATTTATATTCCAACTGTCACTACAAGTGTGATTTTAAGAAAGTTAAAGTCATTTAGCCTCAGTTTCCCCATCTAACTAGAACATAGAAGAAACTGTGTATTATTTAAATGAATACATTAAAATGGAGGTAGCAATAATAATCATGGTAGCATATGGTTGTTGAGAGGATTAAGTGAGATGAGGTACTGAAACTGTCTGGCACAGAGTATGTATTAATAAAAATAGTTATGAAGAATTATCATTTATTACAGATTTGGCCCGTAGAATATATTGGCTTAGAACAATTGGAACAAATAAAGAATAGCCTTTCACAACTCCAGTTTTTATTACAGCCCCTGGAAATGTTTTTATTGGTGTGTTGAAACGTGTGTTTTCACATAATGCACGTAAAATTTTCAAGAGTATCCACTAGATAAGAATTTTCCTCATATGCAAAAGAAAAAAATCTCACACTTATATAATTACATATTTTGTTTTAAAAATAAGAATTTTGGTGACGTTTGCTTCGTATGTATGGAAAAATTGTGAAACTCTTCAATAAATCCAAAATACAATTTTCTGTTGCACACTATAAACTCTAACAAGACACATTCAGCCCTCACAAACTTTATGCCAAGTGACAGTTCAAGTAAAATACTCCAAACCTATAGAAGATTCAGCACAGTATGATCTTTTCATGACCTTTAATGAGTGGGATATGTATTTCCTGCTGCTACTTTGTAACATTGGTTGAAACAAGATTGCCTGACTGTGTTTGCCCAGGGTGCCACTATTGAAAAACAGTCACATATCTGCAGTTAGGTGAATTTGGTATCTTCTTCCCATCTTATTTCAGACAATCCATTGAACTTCTGTAACCACCTTCATGTAATTATGTAATCAAATTTATTTTAAAAGAAGTAAATTTGAAAAAGATAAGTACAAAAGATGCCTGGGATTCAGTTAAATTGCATCCATCCAAATTATAGTTTGTTTAATGAAAATTAGTTTTTGACAGTGCAGATGAGTTTTGATATGTTATTTCAAGAAGTTAGATGATTTGAGTTCACTAAGTAATACGGCAACAGTTACTTATTTCATGTTCTCAAATGCAGTATGATAATTCAAATTACGACGACAGAACACTGAAAGAGCTTAAGAAACACTCTTAAAACATTCCAACTTCAAACTGTGACCTTGATAACAAAGTACACAAATATTTTCCTTATCATTAATTTTATCCTTTCCAAGTCTCATCTAAGAGCCGATATTTCTCTATTAATATGTCTAGTCCACCGAGAACTTCGATTAGTACTTACAATTATATACCTGACCATATAAAAATACTTTCATCATCTGTGTTATTTATTTAGATCATAGAACTGGGACAGAAGCCAAAGAGATCTACTCTAGTAGTTTCAATTAGTGGCTAGAAATGTCTTGACATTATAGATAGAGAGATAGCTAGCTAGCTAACTAGCTAGCTAGCTAGATAGGTAGCTAGACAGATAGATAAAGAGAGAAAGACAAACAGATAAAACAAAGGCAAATATATTGGTACTTCATATTTTTAGATGCTTGTGATTTTTTTTTTTTTTTTTTTTTTTTTTTTTTTGGTATGTGGGCCTCCCTCTGTTGTGGCCTCTCCTGTTGCGGAGCGCAGGCTCAGCGGCCATGGCTCACGGGCCCAGCCGCTCCGCGGCACGTGGGATCCTCCCAGACCGGGGCGCGAACCCGGTTCCCCTGCATCGGCAGGCGGACGCGCAACCACTGCGCCACCAGGGAAGCCCCGATGCTTGTGTTTTTTTTTTTTTTTTTTTTTTGCTTGTGATTTTTAAAAGCAAAATATTTGTTGTAAAAAGTTTTCGTTTAGTGAAGATTTTGAGTGATATTAAAAGAAAAAGAAAGTATTTTTTTCACTTAGTAGTTAGGTGCCATTTTCTCCCATGATGTTAATATAATAAGTAAGAAAATAAATTAATTAGCAAACATAACAGAAAAGTATTTTATTTTATATGTCTATGCAGTGAGAGTAAAGACATATGCTAAATCATCTGTGAGACTAAAAATATTTCAGGCTTTCAAATAAACCCAGAACTTTGAAACATCATTATTTCTTATTAAGATTTAAAGCAGTAGGTAGATTATTCTCAAATAATATACATACTTTCACAAAGTGATGAAAATATTATTAATCAATAGAAAAATCAGAAGTTTAAAGTGAAGATCAAACATTATAATAGAAGGGTAGATTTCACTAGGTAATCTTTAGATTCATTATAATGCTAATCATTACAGTCAGACCAGGCATATGGCTAATAGGGAACTGAGGGAGAAATGAAGGCATAGCAATTTCTGTTATAAGTATAGGAATAAATGACTGCTAGAAGATTGCTTTTGGAATTTAAAAGTTTTCATTTCAAAATTCACTTCAATAAGTTATTTTAAAATATTTATTTGAAAAATCATTTTTCTTTGTAAAAAAGAGGTTTTTAATGACTTGATTTTATGCTTTCAATTAAGGGACTTAATGGGTTTTTTTTTTTTTTTTTAGAATTTTTAGGTTCACAGCAAAACTGAGTGGAAAGTACAGAAAGTTTCATAAACCAGGCACAGAAAAGACAAATACGGTATGATTCCACTTATATGAGCTACTTAGAATAGTCAAAATCATACAAAATCATAAAGTATAATGGTAGTTTGACAGGGACCAGGGGAGAGGGGAATAGGGAATTATTGTTTAATAGGTATAGAGTTTCAGTTTTGCAAGATGAAAAGATTTCTGGAGATGGATGGTGGTGACGGTTGCACAACAGTTATGAATGTACTTAATGCCACTGAACTGTACACATAAAACAGTTAAGATAGATTTTATGTTATATGCATTTTTCCACAAAAAATTGGGAAAAAAAAAGTAAGGTGCAGAGTTCCTACGTATCCCCTCCTTCCAAAAACATACAGCCTTCACCACTATCAACCAACTTGAGCATCTACTATTTGCAAAAAAGAGACCTTTATATATTTCCTAAGAATCAAATTATTACTGTATCTGAAACACCATACTTCTATAAATAAATTATAAAACTTCAATCTCAGTCATTTTTGAGGCTTTTTCTTTCACTTTTGAGGGTTTAGGCCTATGTTCCAGAGTGTAAACTGAAATAGCAAGGCACGGGAGATAAATACATTGACCTCAGGTTCAGACCACATAGTTCATTACTGATACAATTCTGGGTTTTTATTCTCATGGTCACTCAAGTTCTTTGAACATTAAAAAGAAAAATTAGGACAAAAAGCACTCCCTCTAGGCTCATCAACTCATTTCCTTCAAACTCCCATTTCTGTCCTCCACCATCTGTGGTTTAAAACTACTTCATGTCTAATTTATCCAAAAACTTTACTCATTCTCTGAATCCTCTCCATTCCCCCAACTTAGGTGTCTGGACTAAAAGCAGGTTTTTTCAGCTTTTCATTGACTTACCTTCCCTGAAGTAACAGACACAAATTCAATCCATTGATTAAACTGGACAAAGGTTAAGTTTATTCATGTTCTTGTCTTCAAATGAACAAATCATATTAAGTTTCTGACTGACAGACTCTCAGTCAAATGTTATTTTTCAGAAATCTAATGATTATGGAGTTATAGAGTATGTATGCATGCATGTATGTGCTTAGAGACATTTAATAATTTAGGTTAGGCTACTGCTTTCTTGCAGACAGCTTTAAGACATCCACTTATCCTGTAACACAAGCACAAGTTTCTGTAGAAGATGTGATACTCACTTACCAAGAAATAAACTAGGTGGATCATTGTAGGTGTGTCTTTTTACTTCTGCTCCTTTCCTTACTGAAATCAGAGCCCCACACTGAAGTTAATTTCTTTTTAAAATTCTGTAAGCCAGCACATACGGATAATAGAATGCTACCTGAAACGTATTATGTCACCACTATAACAAAAGACCACTTAACCCAGTCTAGTAAGGTTCTGGAAGGCATTCCAGAGGAGAACAAGCTGGCACTGTACAGGAATTAGTCACGTAGAGAAGAGAATCATGAGAGGAGACTTGGAGCAAAAGTGTGAATTTATGCGCAAAGTGATTGAGTGTTGCCAAAGTGTAGTGATTATGGCTGAGATTGTTAGAAAATGTGGTTAACAAATTAGGGAAATGATAATAGACGTCCTGAAGGCTATACTAAGGTTATGTTACCGAGGTTGTGGAAGTTACTACTTAATAGGTTTAAGGAGTGTCTGTAGACTCTAAAAAAGAAACAACAGGAGTTAGGAAGCTACCACCCTAGTCTAGGTGAAAATAACCTGTCAGAACAAGGAGAGAACTATAAGAAAATCAATTTTTGTAGCAACATGAAATGAATTAAAAAGGGAGGGGGCAAAAAGTGTAGCTTTGAACATAAAGGAAGGAGTCAAAGGTGGTTATAAATAAAGATAATTGTGTGGATAGCACTGTCAGCAGTCAAAGGAATTCTTAACTAATATTCTTGAATAATAATAGCAACAGTAAGCACAAGAACAATAAATAATTGGCTGTGGATTAAAGTGACACAACTGAGGGTGGAAACCAAATACCTTTAATTGCACTAATCTGCAAAGTCATGTTGTGTTTCATCAATACTCAGCCATCTCACATGGAAGAGTGGAGCTATAAGATTATGGCACTATTCAGAGTAATGCTCCTACATGTTCCATGTGGTGGAAGGATTTGAATGGATGAGAAGCAACCCAGAAGAAAGTACTGCTCACAGGGTACAAGGAACAGGGTACAAATAGGGGAAACAAGGCAAAGTTTCCTAAACTCTTGCCTGGTAAATTGTTTTGTACTTTAATATCACTTATAGTCCAGGAGTTAAGTCCAACATAGTCTGTTCAGCTGAAATGACAATATCTTGACTTTTCTCTAATATTTATGAAAATAAGAAATTCTCTTTCCATCCACCCTAGTAACAGGAGACTTTTTAAATGTAAAATTGCCAAGATCTTAAATCTTTTTTTTTTCAAAATACTGTTTATCTCCTTTATGTTCATAAGCTCTGATACTTGCCTGCTGTTTTCATGTGTCTGAAAATTAAGCTCGACATAGCAGAAATATGATTTAAATATCTTAAAAATAATTACCCTAACAATAGAAATACCATATTAAAATGGTAATGTATTAGTATTTAAAATCCCATTTAGCATAAGTCCCACGGTGATATCTAAGTCTTTGGTCTTACTGATTTATCTCTACGCTGTAGCACTGTAAATATTTTGGTTTTGCCCCATATCACTCTGTTTATTATTTTTTATTTTTGAAAAACCAATTTGTTTTTTTAAACTTATTCCATACTTATGACTTCTACATATTTGGAATCTTCACTTTTCCGAAATATGAAATCTATATTTTAAAATTCATCACTTAACCAAAGCAAAAGTTTTTCAGTTGTTTTTAAGGATTATTTTATTAATTTTGTTAGTTAATTGCATCGTGTTCTTAGCCTCCTGAATATTTTGGTTTTGGTGTTCTTCCCATCACTGGCTTTGTCATTTCAAACCATTGATAAACTCTCTACAAGTTATACAACAAAACAAAACATTATACTACAATACATAAATGTTTCTTTTTATTTAATTTACATATGATAATCTGCATACACATCTTTATAGCACATATAATTTTTTTTTTTTTTTTTTTTTTTGCGGTACGCGGGCCTCCCTCTGCCGCGGCCTCTCCCGTTGCGGAGCACAGGCTCCGGACGCGCAGGCTCGGCGGCCATGGCTCACGGGCCCAGCCGCTCCGCGGCACGTGGGATCCTCCCGGACCGGGGCGCGAACCCGGTTCCCCTGCATCGGCAGGCGGACGCGCAACCACTGCGCCACCAGGGAGGCCCCAGCACATATAATTTGATTAGCTAGTAATACTGTTTTTCTGTTTCACATTGTTGGCAGACAGATATGTCAGGTTCTTTGTAAACTTAGAAGTTATTTTATGACCTGGATCCTCTCTCTCCCTACTGTGCCAACATATCTGGCACCGATGCTCTTTTCCAAGGGTTTCTCTCATTTGTTTCAGGCTCCAGGGCCACAGGATCCCACTGGACTGATATTTTATGGTGTTAATAACCTGGTAACTATCACTGCTTGTTCCCTCTGCACATCTCCTCCTTTTTGGGCGTAGAGGCTGTATTATAGAACTCTCTACATGAAGGTAATGCCCTAAGTACTGAAAAGTATACTAAGATGCTTAGACTTACAAGGGCCTTATATTTTACTAGGGCTATGATATAACTAAAACGTATATAATTTAAAAGGTAAAAACAAAACAAAACAAAAAAACTTGTCACATGGGAGACAGAGTGATATGAAATTTTAGAGAAGAGAGATTGTTCTTTAGAGGGAAAGTAATACAAGCTTCCTAATAAACTCAGATTTTATCAGGGATTTTTAAAAAATGGTTAGGCTTTTGACAGGGGGAAATGGGTTGGAAAAGGAAAAACATGGGAAGACAAAAAAGCAATATTCTATATTCCAAAAAACTTGACACTGCTCTCATTTTCCTTACCTGTTATTTCAGAGTGATAATTTCCCTAAGCTGGTAAACCCATCATTATTATGGTCCCAACAAAGGACAATTAGAAAAACCTACTGTATCTCTTCTTAAACAGTTTTACTTTTAAACAATTAATTACCATGTATTTTCAAAAATTACATAAAAAGCAGTACAATATAGCTTTTTCTATGTATTTAGTTCTTTGAGTGGTAGCTCTGAAGTAGAAAAGAAATAAGAAGACATCTCAAACCAAGTTTCCCTTCTAATAACGACCATTGATGTATACTGACTAAAACATTTTCCTAAGCATTTTTCCTCCTTTGTAACAATCCTAGGAAATAATTGCCATGTGTTCCCTGTTTTACGAATAGAGAAGAAACTAACTCAGAATGGTTACTTACCATGTCCTAGGTCACACAACTGTGAGTGAAAGCACCATGCTTCAAACTCATATCTGTTTGAACTATTAAAAATTATGTGATTCTGCCTGGATGTCATTGCTATTGATTTGTATAATTCTGGTGGAATATACAGGAGATAAGTATTATAGGCAACTGGAAATGGAAACTTGATCTTAGTAGGAATCTGAATTTGACAACCATCTATATAAGATGATAGGTGAAGCTATGAGTGAATGTATTACAAAAAAAAATAAAAGTATATGGAGAAGGGACAATTGGAAATATCTGGACTTGGACTTAAGCAGTTTTTCAAGAGGACTGGGGGCACCTTCACCCTCAGACATTAAGGAAGTGTCTACTTTAAAAAGGCTCATTTTTCTCACTAGTGGTTGGGAGCCTTGGACCTGGAGCCCTACTGCCTGGGTTTGAAACTTGGCCGCATCAGTAACTGGTTCTTGTAATCTTGGAAATTTTCTTGGTTTCTTTTTGCTTTGTTTTCTCATCAGTAAAATGGAGGTGGTAATGGAAATGATCTTATTGAATTATTGTAAACTAATGCCTATAAAGCCCATGAAATAGTACCTATCAGATAAGTGCAACATTAATGTTACGTATTATTAATATTATTATTGCCGCTGTTATTGTTGTTATGTTATTTTACCCTAAAAAACAACCAAAAAAGTAGGAAGTTGTCAAAGTTATATCCCAGAGTTTATGTGATATTTGATGCTTACTGAAACGACACTTACCATGATAGGCTGCCAGTTTAACCCACACACTTTACTTAACCATCAATGATTCAATAGTATAGGCCATATTGATGATATTACAGAAAATAATCATTATGTGTAAAACATTCTTAAACCAAATATGGCCAGAAATTTATCTTTGGATCTCATGACCATACTTCTTCTCTTGCAGGAAATTTCCTGTCCACATTGTCAATGTATCGAGTAATGGAAGTAAGAACTCCTTCAGCTCCTACTTAGTGATTCTGTTTAGCAAAGGAGTTCCAGTTTTTACAAATGCAGGGCATTTGTAAGGGGTTGTAAAGAGAAGAATGAGAACATTAAGACAGTAGGGAGAGAAAACTATGGAGACCTGTTATTTCTCTCAATTTTGATTCCCAGATAATCTTTGCTTCCAGTTCTTTCTCTGTTCTCAGGTACACAGCATCAACGGTGCAGAACCCTCTGCCTTTCCTCAACAAGGTCAACCATCCCGTAATGTCTTCCTGCAAAGGCCATCCTACACTGCTTCATATCCATCAGCTTACCAATGGCTGTCCTCATAGACCTAAGGAAGTTGGTGTTATCGAATGCATCTCTCTTATGAAAACTCTGATTGATACTAGGGCTGCACTGTCAGAGCCATTTCCTTAATCACCAGGAAGAGGTAATTAGAGTTTGGACATTTGGCAGGACTGTTCATGGAAGTCTCCTGGAGAAGGTGAGGACTTTTTTCAAGCTTCTGTGTATCACATTCTACCTCTTCCTTTGCATGCGTCTCCGTTGCCTTGATTCTCAGTCTTTTTTGCCCTATGTCATTTTCCTTGTAGTCAACTTTTATCCAGTCAGGTCCAATGAACAGATTTTCTTCCTAGGTGTCTCAATGGTCCTGATGGCAACCAATAGGATAAATCTGTACATCCTTCACAAGTAGTCTTACAAGAAAAGCATAGACTTAAAGACCTTCTCCTGAAACTTTTAGTAAATGAACAAACAAGCAAAGAAAAAATAGGAACTACTTTCACCCAGCACACAGCTTCCTTTAATGAAATACAGATCAAAGTTTCTTCATCATTATTCCTTCGGGGAATTGTAGACATTAAGAAGCAATGACAATTCCTTTATATTTTACATGCATACATGCGATTACATAATCTGAGTATATGTATGTGTACCTAGATATACAGTACCATACATATGTTTTCTTCTTCAGTGCACTTCTGGTTTACTCTGGCATATTGAACACAGAAATATCATCTTGCTTTCTTCTTAAATCCTTCAAAGCCACTAAAAATATGTTTTAAAAGATGCACACAGGATGAGGAGAACTGGAGAAAAGGCCACAAGGAAATACTGGAAGTTTGAAAGCATACGGTAAGTGGGACCTGACTTAGTTGCCCTAAGGAAGCTGAACCCCAACCTTGTGGTGGGTAAAACCTTATTTACTGCACAGATTCCTCAAAAAAGTACATAAACTAAAAAAAAAAAAAAAAAAAAAAAAGTAGTAATACCAGAAAAACTTAGTAATACCAAATACCTCTGGGAGTGAAAGTGCCAGTGATTTAAAAATATGATGACCTGCTGAAAATTGTTTGAGAAGTTGTTAAATTACTAGATCCTCTCCACCTCACATTCCTGAGGGAATTCATTCCGGACACAACTGCATGGAGTGTGCAGACCAGTGAAGGCTCCCTCTGCCCCACTGCCCTCTCTTCCAGCACCTGCACAAATGCCAACATTCATGGACACAGCCTTCAGGCAGATGACTCAAAGACTTTTTCTGCAGAATCTGTAACCTCATATTGGGGGATCCCTATAAACGGTCCACCCAGGTCACCCACAGTGAAGTTTACAGATGAAAGCCTTACCCAGTGCTCAGAAATTCCAAGTTAGCTTTTTTTTTTCATTTTATCCTTTTGTCTATTTTTCCAAGTCAGCTTTTTGATATCCCTGTCTTAATCAAAAGTAGAAAGCCAATATTAACTAGACATCTGAGTAAACAGTGTAACGTGGAAAATAAGGCCAAAATACACAAACAGATAAAACAATATGGAAAGAGAATATGCAGAGAGAAAAATACTAGGAAAACAAAAGCAAACCTATAATTTATATCCTCAAAGAAATAAAAAATAATAGTGAGTCCAGGAACTGAGAGTAAGAAGAAACTTTCTAAAACCAAAAGAGCTATTAGGATTTAAAAACCTGATTGTTAAATAAAATACATCAGGAGACAGTCTGGAAAATAAGGTTAAGAAAATCTTACAGACGATAAATAAATAGAAAAAATAACACGTAGGAAAGAAAATACAAAACAACAAAGATATCACTTCCAGAATTCCGAAGTACAAATAATAGAATGTCCAGAGGGAGGGGGAAGAAAACCAGATGGTAGGAAATAATTAATAAAATTATTAGACTATTTCCCAGGACTGAAGCACAAGAATGACCAAATTGGGAGAGTTCACCCAGTGCCCAGGAAAATGAATTAGAATAGATTCATGCCGTGACATATCGTGAAATTTATAAATATTGAAAACAAAGACAATTTTCTACAAGCTTCCAAACAGAAAAATAAAATGTTCAGCCACACACAATGGATTAGGAATCAGAATTTCTTTTGACTTGTCAATAGCAGTGGGGCAAGTGCAAAGGCCACAGAGCCGCACGGGATTCTGAAGGGAAAGGACTTTGTGCTGATGTGTCGGTGCCCCGCTCTCCCCTTCACGTCTTCCTGCTCCTGAGGACACTGAGTCCTCTCCAGAGAGGTCTTTCTGCTTTGGCGGACTCCTGAGCGTTGGAGGTAGGGAATGTGAAATTTAGAGGTGAAAAAAATTCAGACCTGTCTCTCTGCCCGTACATCTGCTGTGCTTTAGTACCTGGTTTACACCACAGCCCTGCCAGTTTGCCCTACCTGTTACAGGCTTCCAGGTCTCGAGGGCATCCGAATATAGCGGCTGCTCCGAAATCATCGCATCTCCCCACCGACACACCTGTTCTCTTTGTCTAACTCCCATTCATCCTAGGTTTCCCGTGATGTGTCTTCCCATCTAAGAGGCTTCACTTGCCCACTTCCTTTCACTTACCCTCTTCCTTTCCACCCTTCCTTACACTACGCTACTACTGAAGTGTCAGTGCACTTTTGTAGAATTCAGTGTTTTTCTCCATAACACCTAAGCAAAAGTGTGATTATAGGAATACTCATTTGAGTATTTGTTTAATTTCTATGTCTCAATAAATATGGGTTCCAAGAGAGCAAAGATGTCTGTTAGTTCAACAAGTGTCTCCTCAAGGGCTAGCAGATTCTCTGATGAATCTTGATAAGTGAATGCTTGATATACTAGTTGATATTGTATTGTATGCAAAAAAATCAAAATGCATCATCAAATGGTATTATGTTGTGAAATGTTTTTAAAAGATGCACACACACACACACACACACACACACCATTTAAAAAGCAATATTCAGCAAAAATGATTCTTTTAAAATTCCATAAATTGGGCACAGATATTTAACCTATGAGAAATATTATATGAGAACATTTGGCATATGAAAGACTGTTCACATCTTCATCTTTTATGTACCATGGGTCATTAAAATGTATGGTTGGTAGGTTAGAGTAGTAAAATATCCAATGCTGAAATATAATAAATTGATTAAATAAGGCTGACAAAAATGTGACATAACTAAAGAAATATCACACTGTATATTACATATCAAAATGTTCGTCCTTGATCTCCATTTAGTCTGAGAACTTTAGATGTAAGATCCTTTCAATAATTTAATACTTGTATTCTTATGAAAAAGCATTATATTTATTTACAACTTTGATCTATAACAAATAGGCTATTCTTTTTTTTTTTTTTTTTTTTTTTTTTTTTGCGGTACGCAGGCCTCTCACTGCCGCGGCCTCTCCCGTCGCGGAGCACAGGCTCCGGACGCGCAGGCTCAGCGGCCATGGCTCACGGGCCCAGCCGCTCCGCGGCACGTGGGATCTTCCCGGACCGGGGCATGAACCCGTGTCCCCTGCATCGGCAGGCAGATTCTCAACCACTGCGCCACCGGGGAAGCCCAAATAGGCGCTATTCTTAAACTTAAGTTTCCTTTTATTGGTGATGTAAGTCATAGAAAAGTTTTCCAATGATTAATTTTAACTTGAATCAATAACTTAAAGATTTATATTTGTTGTTCCAGTCCTCTACAAACAGAACAGTTAGTAACATAAGAATATATTAAGAAATTGTAGCCACAGGAAAAAGGAATGACAGTGAGCATAGTATAACACTTTCCTAGTGTTAACTGAAACCCTTAATTACATCATCTAAGAGATGCAAAAGACACTGATGAAATAATTTACTTTTTGTACTGTACAAAGTGTTGCCATTTTATGCAGCAGAAAATTGCTGAAATATTTAATAATAAGAAAGGTGTATATGAAAAATAAATTGATTTTGTTTGCTTAGAATATAAGAAAACTATGTTTCCATGTATTAAGTTGGAACAGGGTACAGAAGTCATAAAGAAGTCCTAAGATACATATTGTTGGTAACATTGGCATACCTTTAACTTGAAATTATATGATACATATTTGTAATATGAGAAGCTTTTTTTTTTTTACTGTAGGTATATTACTTTTTTATGATATCTTTTAATCCCAAATGATCAAGATAAGATCTAATTCTATTTTAGGGCTATTCAGTTAATGATTTCAGTAACTTTTCTTCTTTATTACCACTAGCTGATTCTCATCCAGTTTGCACGCAGGAGCATTAAACTGGTTGACACTCTTCACAACTCAGGCATGAAAATGACCATGTAATAAGAAGGACTGTAAGAGGAGTTGGTTTTTGTTACTTATGAAAGGGAAACACAAAGCTATTCTTATTGCCAGTATGGAGAGTTTGGCTCCATTTGATAAGAAATAAGGTGGCATCCTCAATTATAGAAAAAACTGTAACATGAGGAAATAGCCAATCAGAAAGGTTAATTTTAAAGTTTTGTTCAAGATAACATCAGCCATGGCAGTGGAGAAGGAAATTCTAAGGGTACATCCCTCCACAGAAACACCCAAAAAAAAAAAAAAATGAGCGATTAATTTTTTTCCTCCTTTCCACAAGTCCTCAGGCAGATGGTTGTCTTTCTTTTTTCTACTGCCTTGCGTTGATGGGTGGAAGTTTGGAGCTTTTTTTGTTTTTTTTTAACATGCAGAAAAGCAACTTAAGTATCTAGTCTGTCCGCAGGGTTATGGCTTCTAGTTTCCAGTGTTCTGAGGTGTATATTAATTGCTTCTTTCCTTGCAATACTGATGCTCAGCCTCTAACGTCTATCTTCATGTGGAACTCTGTTGGGTTCACTACCATCAGCTTGTATTTCATCTGAAATTTTATATATTTATATCTAGAGGTTGCTTGTTGATAACAACATAGTTTACCATTTTGCAAGAAGATCCTAGCATTTAATTATTTTTATCATTATACCAATGCATCCTAATATCCACTGCCAATAATCTTCTGTGTTGGTTCCAGAACACATGTTGAAATATTTTTGCCAGTATAAAAGACAACTGTCTTTTTTACATTTATAATTAAAAATTGAAAGGCAATTTAGAAAGCTAAAACTTTATTGTCTTATGTTGTTCCAAAAAATGAGACATATTTGACACCATGAAAATAATATAATGGTTAATTAATTACTGTTAGCTAATTAGAAAAGAATAGAAGCGGATATAGAGAACGTATTACGTATTTTACTGAAGCAAGGCCAAATGATGTCACAGCGTGTTAAAAGAGTAAGTATTACACTGTCATATAAATAGAGAAACTGGATGAAAAATTTGCAATATAAAAAGTACATATACATATTTTAAACTCAGAGTCATCATTATCGTAGCATGTATCATACATACACTGAAAATTATTATTTAGTTTTAGAAAAATAATATCTGTGACGTTAAATCAAAATATGACACTGGTTTTACAGTTTGGTAGTATTTAATTTATAATACTCTTTAAGTTTTATAAATTTAAAACAGCTATTAATATATAAAGTTTATAACCAGTTATGGATATATAGTAAGATAAAATAATTAAGTGAACATTTGTAATTTGCAAAGTCCCGTCTTGAATTACTTTAAATATAAAGTAATATTCACATTTTACTTTCAGTTTGCGAAAACCCACCTAGAGAACTTTTAGAAATGGATAATCTCAGGTATAATGTGAGAATAGAAGGATTCATACACTACATATGTTATAATCTCAGATAGTAGTAAAAGGTGAAAAATAAGAGTCTGCATCTACAATGGTATCTATTTTAGTTTTATTTGCACTGGCCATCAGCTTAATCAGGGGAAAACATTTTTCATATCCTGCCTATATCCTTCTTCCAGGGTCCAGACTACAGATTTTCCTAGGTTTTACAATGGCATTACATCCAAATAAACCCACTGTAAATTCAAAACATCATAAGTCAAAAATGCATTTAACACACCTAACATACTGAAGATCAGAGCCTAGCCCAACCTACCGTAAACATGCTCAGAACACTTTCATTAGCCTATAGTTGGGTAAAATCATCTAACACAAATCCTATTTTATAATAAACTGTAGAACATCTCATGTAATTTATTGTATAATGTACTGAAAGTGTAAAACAGAATTGCTGTCTGGGTCTAGGATGGTTTGTGAGAGTGTGGGTTGTTTACCCCCATGACCACGTGGCTGATTGGGGGCCGCAGCTGCCGCCACTGCCCAGCATCAGGAGGGGATTATATTGTATGTCACTAGACCAGGAAAAGATCAAAATTCAACGTGTGGTTTCTACTCAATGCTGTTGCTTTCACACCATCCTAAAGTCAAAAAAATCATAAGTCGAACCATTGTAAGTAGAGACCGTCTGTAATACTACAATTTATACTGCATATCAGGTTAATTATTTGTGAATTTATCTCCACATGGGTTTAAGGACGATTTCTAAAGTTGTTTCATGAAAACATGTGTTACATGTTTCATGTCAAATTTTAGAACACTGTATATATTTTAAGGACTGACTGCATGTAAAGATTCCATATTATGGTAGATTCTCTCTAGATCCTTCTATCAGGGTGGCATGACAGAGAATGTGTGCTTACACCAAATGTGTCCATATATATACTGTTACCTACCATATGATCCAGCAATCCCACTCCTGGGCATATATTCGAAGAAAACCATCATTCGAAAAGATACATGCACCCCTACGTTCATAGCAGCACTATTCACAACAGCCAATACATGGAAGCAACTTAAATGTCCATCAACAGAGGAATGGTTTAAGAAGGCTGGTACATATATACTGTGGAATATTATTCAGCAATAAAAAAAGAATGAAATAATTCCATCTGCAGTGACATGGATGGACCTAGAGATTATCATACTAAGTGAAGTAAGTCAGACAAAAGACAAATATCATATGATATCACTTACATGTGGAATCTTAAAAAAATGATACAAACAAACTTATTTACAAAACAGAAACAGACTCACAGACATAGAAAGCAAACTCATGGTTACCAAAGGGGAAATGTCAAGGGGAGAGATAAATTAGGAGTTTGGAATTAACATATATACACTACAATATATAAATGGATAAATGACAAGGACCTACTGTATAGCACAGGGAACTATGCTCAATGTTCTGTAATAATCTAAATGGGAAAAGAATCTGAAAAAGGCACCTGAGAAACAGCTGATACACGAAGGGCTCTCTGACATACCCTTTTCTACCTAAAAGTAGGCCATAAAGTTTCCCATGAGAAAGTCAGGGTCTCTATAACAGGAAGAGAATATCCTTATCACTGGAGACTGGGAATCAATGCTGAAATGGGTCTGTACAAAGAAACTAAAATGGCCCTTATTTCCCGGTACTGTCCCCCTTACATCTCCTAGTCACTTCTCCATAATTTATTGCTCCTGGCCCAATCATTTTGTCTTAAAACATTGCTTCACAAATATATTGTTCCTTTGTCTAAAATATGTAAAAGTCTTCTGCTTCTCTGGTTGCTTCCTCAAGACTTCATTTTTTATGAAATCCCCCATGTACAAATAGAAAGTTAATACAACTTGTATGCTTTTCTTCTGTCAATCAGTTTTATATAACTTTAATTCTTAGGCTCAGCCAGAGCACCTAAGAGGGTAGAGGAGAATGTTCCTCCCCTTATAGGGTGTTCATTCTCCATGATACATAATAATGAGTTGCCACAAAAGTTATATAGTATAGCTATTCCCCATATCAGAACACAAAATTCAGTGGAGGAGAATTAGAACGGAGAAAAATTACTTAGTTCAAAGTGGAAGAAAAAAAGAATTTAATTTTGAAGTTTATTCCTCTGACAGAGAATAAAAAGTAAAAGCAAAAAGGACGCTAGTGTAAAGGCCACAGTCCAATGGAGCAACAGCATGAAAAAACACACAGGTAATACATTTCTAAGTGCCAACCTCTACATCCAGACTGTATCAGCCAAAGCAAAAATATTCTGATATTTTATAGTCTATAATGTATGTTCTATAAATATATCTTACATGAATTTTACTTTATAGAATATTTTGTATATCCTAGGTTCATTGCCCAGCTCTTCTTCCCCAAATTATTTTAATTGAAGATTATCTATGTTTATCACCTGTGCTAAATAGGATAGGTGAAAAACTACAAGTTTATGTTTGCCTGTGAAAAGGATCAAAATATACCACCCCAAAATACGTCTCTTGGGCATATTGGTTACCTTGAGTTAGTCATTTTTAATAAACTGCAAAGACATGAGAAATTCTGAAAACTGAGTAAAAGTTATCCTTTGTAAGAGACATTTACATTTTTAAGGTAAATCTCCATTTGTAGGGTGACCCCATCTCTATATTAGGAAGACAAGGATGACTCTAAAGCTCTAGAAACACTTACCAGTGAAGACAAGGACTTAAATCTGCAAAACGATCTTAGTCTTGTTTTACTGTGCTTTTCCTGGTCACCCCGCAAAACTGGCCCAGAATCTTTTTTTTTTTTTTTCTGTCTTTAGCTGGAGATGGTACTTAAGGTGGTAACTTGGGCCATTTCAGGGAGTTGCCCAGTTTTCTGGGGTCTCCCCCATGTATACTGGAGGTGAACATTGTTATTAAACTTCTGTTTGTTTTAATCTGTCTTTTATTAAAGTGGGGGGGGTGGTCTCAGCTAGGAACCTAGAAGGAGAGATGGGAATTTATCTTTCCTCCCCTACACTTGCTTATTTACTTATTTTTTTTCTTAGTTTTACCATTTGGGGATCAAAGTAGATAGGGAAACAAGAGTGTCTGTGCAAGCTAGGTACCAGCAGCAGGGAAATAATGTAGAAGTTCCCCAACACTCAGGGGTTGTGAAACCAAGTAGGACCCTGTGGGGCACCTGGGCACAGAAGCCCTACGTGCCCCTACCCCGTTTCTTGTTTCTAGGTCAAGAGATACACCTAACAATACCTTTGAGCTCTTCTGCAGAACTAAAATCCCTAACAAATGGAAGGTGCTAACTACTTGTTGAAGCCTTCTCCAGAGAAGCTCAGGAGACCACCTGAGGCTAGATTAGAGGACTGCAGCTCCTGCACACACCCTGGTCCTTATTAACAATCCAACTTCGAATGAACTATCGTTAGAAAACTCCTCACCAAATTCCCCCGGGTGGGGACACACAGTTTTCAAGGGCAGGAGCCCGCGGTGACCCCCTTTGCCTGGCAAGGCAATAAAGCTATTCTTTTCTACTTCACCCAAAACTCTGTCTCTGAGAGTCAACTGGGCACTGGGGCACAGAGGCCAAGTTTTCGGCGTCAGTCAAATTGTAGAATTGAGGGCATGCCTATCTTTCCATGGTGTTTCTCTCGGGTGACGATTTCATTTGTACATTAGAACTTTAGTCTCTCTTTCATGAAGATATTTGTTGTTGCTGTTAAAATAATCTAGTAAAGACTGAAGGCTTTCTGATTAATCAAAGGATGTCAACTGTTACAGTGTTTTCCAAAGCCAAATATTAGATGTAGAGCTGGACTCTTTTCCTCCTAGCATCCACCCATAGTCAAACAACAGTTTTTAGATCCCCTTTATATGAGGAAGAAGTCTAGCCACATTTCTTTCCCCTTTCCTAATTCCATAAACTATTGATGAGGCACGAAGAAATCCTGGGGCAGGATGGAGCAACACTCTTAAGTTTGGAATCAGAGAAAACTAGGAACAAAAAAATAGAATTCTGAGAGGAGGCCTCAGGAAGGAGCAACAGAGAGAGACAGGCAGACAGAGACAGACACAGAGAGTTAAAGACATTTAAAAAATGCCTAACACTTCCATATTATAATTCTAAATTAAAGTTTTGCTAATGCTCTTTTCCTATTCTGATCAATGCTACCAAAATCACCTATTTATAAGGATAAAATAATTTTTACACATATTTACACATGAGAGATATAACCCAGGCTTATCAATGGTTTTTTTATAGCTTCATCATGCATTTCTTTCTGTACACTATAAGCCATATTTCAAATTCCTGTGTCAGAATTAGGTATAAACCAGTCTAATTTGTTCATTCATTACCTTATTTTTCAAATGACATTTCTAAATTTTACGGTCTCCATCTTTGCCTGGTCATTTTTGAACTTTGAGTCATGTCATTAATTTTGTATCCATTAATCACTGTCCTGCTCTCACCTCTTCCTATTAAATGGCTTCAGAAGATATAAAACTTTAATAAAATTGTTAAATAACATAGAATTCTGGTGAGAACATTCACATAATGTATGTTGTTAAATTAATTAAACAAGGAGACCTTTAGACTGAGGCGGCCTTAATGCCATGGCAGCTTACATAAAAAAAGAAAAATCTAAGCCTGAAAATTCCTTAAAGTTATGAAATCAGAATGCTAAGGGCAACCAATCACAAACAGCCAACTAGTCTTTAATCTAGAGCCAATCAAATAATTTACTTTTTTTGTTTTAACATTTTCTCTATATAATTATTTCGCTTAGCTCGCTGTGGCTGAGCACTCTGAATCGATTTTTACTTAAACCCCCACAATTTTTAATATGCCACTGTTTATCTTTTAAACAATGTGTCCCATTTGTTTCTGTGGTGACCTAGCTGGAAAACCCGGAGTTGGTATCAAGATTATTTTAAGCTGAAGACATTTGAAATTCAACAGAAACAGAAAGAAATCTTCTCTGAGCTTCCCTCGAATGACTAAAATCAGCAACTTCAGGGAAAGGAGGCTGCCATAAATTCTCTTTTCAAGGTGGGTCTACTTACCCAAGGAAGAATAAGAGTAAACCTACTATAAATCCGTCAAAAAAATCGGAAGACCACTCACACCTGTGTAGAGAAGCCGTATAAAGACTTTATCTCCCCTGCCTTCTAAAAACCCATGTGTCTTTTCTAAAGAAGCACCTCTGTTCTTCCTATAAGAGCCTTTTTCCCCCCCTTCCCTTTTCCCTACTACCCTAGGTATTTAGACTTCTAACTTGAATTATTTAACCAGCCAGCTACTTCTTTTGTTGGCTCCACAGCACATAATATGCATATATATAAACCTTTTTCCCCAGCTAATCTCTCTTTTGTCAGTTTAATTTGCAGGCCCCAGGTACTGAAGTAAGAGGCAGAGGAAATGTTGTTTTCCTCTTCTCCACTTCAAAGCAGTACTACTATGATTTTATGCTACTCTCATAAAAGATGCTGTGTTTTTTAAAAGTGATTTATCTATTACAGAGTATTTGATGGATTTCAGAAATTTCAATGAAATCAGATTGTTAGTTCAAATTAGTTAGTTGTATATGTTTTGGAATATTGTAATTATAACTGAATAGTATCTTATAATAATTTTGAACAACACCTGAGAAGATCAAGTAATTCAAATAACTAGGATCTCTCCTTTGATCTTTGATTCTTTTTTTCATTCTAAACTTAAAATACTACTAATTGAAAATTCACAACAATAAGTAAAAAAAAAGAAAATTATAGCTGACTATGAATCACGTTAGCGTATCTTCTGTGGCATCCTCAAAGTAGACAGCCATGAGTCCTTTCACCTGTTTGCTGGTTACTGTTTACTCTGCACGTCTGCAAACGAGAGCAAGTATGTGGACTGTGCTATTTACATACAATTTACATACAGTTTTAACCAATCTTTGAATTTTGAATTCTGCACTTGATGGAACCCTTAGTGTGGAACCACTACTCAGAACCTAGCAAAAAACATAAAGTAGGATTATTTTGCTGTTGTTGTTTTGTTGTTTTTAGTACACACGATCCGGTCTATAGATTGTTATTTAAGAACATTGGATGTGCCAATCTTCAGGAAGGTTTTCAAATAAGAATGCTCACCCTTTGACTACAGCTAACTTAATGAAGGGAGAGGACAGCTAGCCCAAACTCTGTTATTTAGACTTTTCTCTGCTTCTAATTTGGAGTTGGAAGCAAGAGACTTCTAGATGGTTTCAGTGTGTAGTTGGGGAATTCTAACATGCAGAATTGGAGGGTGTGGAGTCATCAAGCCTTCCACACAGAACATGGACAGCTTCATCGTGAGAAGATAGACAGTTGGAAAGAAAATGCTATCTGGATATCTAATGACTGTGGATCCAGGTGCCTGTCCCTACCTACAGATTAAACACAGTTCTACACCATGCCTTTGGTGGGTTTTATGAGACAAACTCAATTCTAAATTCTCTAGTTCTTATTATTACTTAAGATAATTTGAGTTGACTTCTGTTCTTGAAAATACAATTATAAATACACAAAAATTATGTCAAGGCAGCTATGGAAAAAACAATTCTTGATGATACAATTTAGATATTTGTAACATTTCTTGAGTTCAGTGTACCAACAGGGATATGCAATATATGTGAAGAGAAAAGGTTCATTCCCTACTCCTTCACAGACATAATGGATTTGGAATTACAGAGCACACACAAGAACGCTCAGGACTCATGCATTAACTTTAAGCTTTCCTGTCTAAGCAGCTGTGCTCGGGATGTATGACAGCCATACGTGTTAATTTTTTGTTGATATACCTATGTGGTTGCCTAGATTTGCCTTATGCTGTTTAAAAAAATTTATCTGCAAAGTTCATAACAGACACTGTAGTAATTTAGGATCTACTGAAACATTAAAATGTGCATTTTTTTTATCCAGAGAAAAGCTCACTTTAATTTTTAAGCAATATGTAGATGACAACTGTGTTAATATGTCTTAGCCTTAGATGTCATATTTTTATAGTCATAAGACTGCATAAATATGCAGAAAATATATAGACATAAATGATTGTTCACACCAGTATTTTTGCATTTATTTTTCTCAAAATTAAATTTTAATATGCAATGTATGCTTTTCCTACTTCAACACTGAATTTATTACAGATAGCCTATGATAATTATAATAAAAAAATTATGATTGTGGAAATGCTCGTGGCCTTCCTGCTTTCCCCTTGCCATTTCCCATCTTTCTCTCTTCCTTAAGAACAGGGTTTGGGCTTGTTGGCATGCATGAGGAGGGTTGTTCATGTTATCAATGATGAAAGGATAGAAAAGCATGGGAAAATGGAAGATGGAAAAGCTCCATGGCCAAGACGTGTGTGAAACATTGGCACATAAAGGACCCCAGGGATGCAGGGTGTTGCCAGAAAATTCAGGAATACATAGAATGGCTTTTGGAAAGTGTCTGTGTAGGTTATGAATAGAGCTGGGATTAGTCAGAATGCTTTTACTTGGTACTGACAGAAACCACACTCAAACTAGCTACACACAAAAGAGGTATCTGGACCTTGTAACTCAAAGCCCAGATTTGATTCTGGTTTTAGATGTGGCTCTTTTCAGGTACTCATCAATGTCATCATGAATCATCCTTACTCTCAAACTGCTTTCTTGGCCTCAACTTCTACAATGGCCTTTCCACACAGCAGCAGTGATGATCCCAGGCTACTCTGGATTTATATGGATCTTACCTCAGAAGAGGAGATACCCTCCTCTGGGCTATCAGCTCATTCGAAGGGTTTCTAATTGGCCCTAATTGGATCATGTGCCCATCCCTGGATTAATCCATATGTCCCCCCAAGAAAGGTAATCTCACAGGTCAGGTGGGGTGAATACATTCCTCATTCTCTACAGTAAACCATGGGCAAGTTGTTAAGTAGCTTTACCAGATTAACAAAGGAAACTTCCAAAAATACATACTATAGGGCAGGAAAAAAACAGTATTACATTTTTTTTTAATGGTGTTGAGAGACAGAAGAGAGGAATCCTTTTAAATTACTTATTTCCGTTTACCTCTGCTAATTTACAGATATTGAGGCATCGAGTGGTTTCTCACTTGAGAATAATTACGTCATATACATAATGTCATAGAGCAATGAGAAATAAAATGGTCTTTTCGGAAGGCAAGAATTAATTTCTAATCTCACCCAGTATTTTATTTTTCTCTATACATATTTGGGGATATGATACATTTGTAGATATTTAGCTTATTTTGAGACAGAATCTATATATTGTAAATGCATAGATCTCAAGTATTCAATTTTGACAATCTTACACACTCAGTATAAACATTACCCATATCAAGATGTATAATATTCCATCACCTCATCAAGTTCACTTCTGGATTTCCTGTCAGTTTCCAAGCTCAACTCCCCACCCTAAAAAGAAGGATCATCTGATTTCTGTCTGGAGAGAGTACTTAGTGCCCATAACACCTTTAGGGGGTCCATGAAAATGTTTTAATTTATTTTAAATCAGAAGGAAAAAGTAAACTTCAGGTAGAAGGGAATGTTATATACTGTTTTTCAATATACCAGGAGGGTCATAATGCATAATATATATATATATTTTTTGCATAAGGGAAGGAGCTCATCAAGGCAAATGTGCTTAGTGTCCACAGTATCATAATGTAACACTGATTTCTAGTGCCATAGAAAAGTTTTGTCTGCTTTGGACCTCATGTAAATGAAATCAGTCATACGGAACGTACTCTTTTGTGTCTGGCATCTTTCATTCTAAATCATTTTTCTGAGAATTATCCACGTTGCTATGCATAATATCTGTTATTTCTTTCTTTTTTTTTTTTTTTTTGTGGTATGCGGGCCTCCCTCTGCTGCGGCCTCTCCCGTTGCGGAGCACAGGCTCCGGACGCGCAGGCTCAGCGGCCACGGCTCACGGGCCCAGCCGCTCCGCGGCACGTGGGATCCTCCCGGACCGGGGCGCGAACCCGCGTCCCCCGCATCGGCAGGCGGACGCGCAACCACTGCGCCACCAGGGAAGCCCTGTTATTTCATTTTTAATGCTGAGTAGTATTCCATTATATGAATCTATGGACATCTGCTAACCTATTCACCTGTGGATGGTTACTTGAGTTGTTTCCTGTTTGGGGCCATTATGAATAAAACTGCAATGAAGATTCACGGACAAATACTTGTGTGGGAACATGTTTTCATTTCTGAATAGTAGTGGAATTTGTTTGTCATAATGTAGATTTATGTTTAATTTTATAAAATACTGCCAAGCTATTATTCAAAGTGACTTAATATATTACACTCTCATGTGCTAGTTCCACATGCTACATCTTTGTTAAATCAAGTTCTTGTCATCGTTCTTGATTTTAGCCATTCTAGTGCATTTGGGATGGTATTTCATATTTTAACTTTCCTGATGAATAATTATGTTGAACATCTTTAAATGTACTTATTAGACATTTATATTCTTGTTTCCAAAGTTTCTGTTCAAGTCTTTTGCCTATATTTATTGGGTCATAATCCTTATATACCGATATTTAGAAATTTTGTATATACTCCTTTGGCAGTTATGTATGTTCTGTGTGTGTATGTGTGTGTGTCTTATTCTGTGACTTGCTGATGGCTATTAATTTCCTCAATGGAGATTTTTGATGAACATAAATTTTATTTTTTAAAAGTCCTACTTCTTATTCTTATTTTATTTTGGGCTTTTGCTTTTTGTGTGCTGAGTTATCACTGCTTATACCAAAATTGTGAGGTAGTGTGAAGGCTACATAATTTCTTTTCTTTCTTTCCTTCTTTTTTCCTCTCAAATAGTTTTGCCCAGTCTAGGTGTGATGATTTTCCTTATATGTTTTAGAATTTTATTGAAATTTCTACAAAAACTTGTCTTCTGGGATTTTGATTGAGCTTTATTTAAATCTATAGATCAGTTTGGCAAGAATAAACATCATAACAGCATTGTGTTTTCTAATTCATGAATTTGGTGTTCCTCTCTATTATTTAGGTTTTCCATAAAGAGGCTTTTGTTAGATTTGTTAGACTTATGCTTAGTTATCTGATGTAAAAATTATACTTTATTTCTAATTGAGAAAGAAATAAAAAGAGATCAATTAATCTTTTCTGATACTTTTGTTTCTGAAAATCTAGGTTTTAATCTAATACTATTATCCTTCAGCCTGTACAACTTTGTTGTTGTTGCTGTTTTAGTAATTCCTATAGTACAGGTCTGCTGGGGAGGAATGTTTCCAGTTTTTGTCCTTCTGGAAGTGTCTTTTATCACCTTCAATTTTTGAGGGATACTTTTTGCTAGAAATTGAATTCTAGGTGGCAGTTTAATTAATTATTAAATGTTAACTTATTTATTTTTTATTGAAAGATGTTGTTCCATCTTAGTCTGACTTGCATTCTTTCTGATGAGAACTTACTTAGCCATGTTTCTTGCTGTTTTTCAGTGTGTCCCATGGCTTTTTCCTCTGGCAGTTTATATTACTTTCCTATTGATGCTTCAAATCACTACAAATTGGGTGGTTTAAACAAAAACTAATTGTCCTAAAATTCTGGAAATCAGAAGTCCAAAATGGTCTGATTGTGCTAAAATTAAGGCATTGGCAGTATTGTATTCATCCTGCAGGTTCCAGAGGAGAATCTGCCCCTTGCAGCCTCTGGAGGGTGTCTGTGTTCCCTGGCCTGTGGCTTCTTCCTCCATCTTTAAAGCCAGCATCACAGCGTCATCAAACCTCTCTCCTCTCTGCTCCCAGCTTCCTCTCTGCTCTCTGTTTTCTTTCTCTGGCTCATGCCCTCTGTCTCCCTTTTTCCCTTACGAGAACTTTTGTGATTATATTGAGGCCCCCTGCATCCTCCAGGATAATCTCCTATATCCATGTACTTCACAGGGTTAATCACATCAGCAATTAATCACATCCTTTTGCCACGTAAGGCAACATACCCACAGGTTCTGGAGATGAGGATGTGGATGTCTCTACACATAGTTTTTATGAATTTTCTCTTTAAATTTGATTTTCTTCAACTTGACTTTGATATACTGAGGCATGGCTTTATTTTTTTCTCTCTTGCCTAATGTTAGCTGAAGCTCTTGAGTCTATGGCTTAATGTATTTTACCAAATTTTGAAAACCTCAGCTTTTATTTCTTCCATTTTTTTCCCTGTTCTAATTTTCTTTTTCCTCCTTGGACTTCAGTTTATACACATAGAACATTTCTATTGTTGCACAGATCACAAACATTGTGTCTATATTTATTATTATTCTGTATTTTCTACACATGTTTCAGTTTAGATCATTTTTAAAATCAGTATTCAAATTCACTGATTTCCTGTGTCCATTTTTTGGACACCCATGCTGATTTTTTTTTTCCTAACATCTCATTTGAATTTTGTTTAATAGTTGATGTTATCTGCTTCAATTCTTAATCTGCTTACTCAAGGTATTTGCTTTTCTGCTATATAGATAACTTATTTATTACAGGTTTCTAAAATCATTGATAATTCTAATACCTAGGCCATCTCTACATTTGCCTCTACTAATTTCTTCATCTCTTAAGGAGGTTACATTTTATGGCTCCTTTTCATACCTCATAATTTTAAACAATTAAGGCAAAAATGAGATAAATAATATTTCCTTCACTAAATGCTACGGCCATTCTCTGTATGTGGGTGTCTGAGCCAGGGAGTCTGTTGTTGAGAAGTTCTAGCCCAGGCTGATGCTTTGGTTAGACTGAGCTCAGTACTGATGTGGTACATTCCCCTTAGCAGGGCTTGGGCTCTTAGTATCAAGGACACTGCAAAAATCCCTTTTTGATTTTCATCACAGTCCCAACACTCTAAACCATGGGAGATTTGGCTCTCAGCTATTTGGCATACTGAGGAGGTCTATTTGCTTTCTACTCCTGCATCTGTCTTTATGAATTCAGCTGCCCTCTCTCTGTCTCTCTCTCCTCTGCCCTGCTGCTCTGTGCCCACCCTTTGAAGGGCTGTGGTCCAACATTCAGTGGAAGCCTGGGAAGCCTTGGGAACACTCCTCTCCACTTTCCTATCCTGTCACCATCCTTAGCTGCAGAGCTTCAGACTATGAGAAGACACAGCGGACCTCAGCGGCATCATCTTCAGATCATCTGCTATACAGCCTGTAGCGGCCATGCCCAGTGTTTCCCAGGGACCAGACTGCTTCCCTGTAAGGAGTTAGTCTTAACAGTCCTGTCCTACCCTCAATGTTCAGCAGCCACAGCCTCCTAGTCAGGGACAGAATGCCTCGGTTTGGTTCCTCTCAATCATCCTGACTGCAGCTTTCACTGAGCTCAGGAAGCTCTCTCTATTCACTCTTCTGCTCTGTATTTTGCCTTTTGGCTACAAATGGGTTCTCAGTAAAGACTCTGGAAAGAGTTAGCAGGTAGGTGGAGACTGGCTTGGAGGTTGGGTCCCTTCAGGATTCTAAACCATCATGGGAGGCAACACTTGGCCTTTATTATTATTATATTATATATTTTCATTTTGACTTAGTTCTCCTTAAGGTGAATGCCTCCTCCTTCATCCACTGCATCAGAATGGAAGCAGACTTAGCTCTCCTGTCTCCTAGGAGAAAATTGTCACTTCATGGGTTTTAGTTTACTAAGATTTCTGAATGCATCCTCATATCTCTGATGGGTTTTTAAAACGATGAGTTTGTCAGTTATCTGTCTTTTTCTCATTAGTACACTGAAGGTAATATTCTCTTAGTCTTATTTCAAAGCAGAAGTCTGCAATGCTGCAGTGTTTGACGTTAAATGTGTACTAACTAATCCTGAGCTGAAGGTATATCTTCAAAATTAACTTAGCTATTAATGTTTAAATAATTTTATCTATTAGATACATTAGAAAGTATAGTATACATAAACTTTAAAAGTCATATGTCATAATGTATCAAAATCTATAACTTTAGACTAAAGTGTCTAAGAGCACTTTTTTCTGCAAAATTATTGAAATATACCTTGAGATTTTAAATTTATCTATTTTGTGTCTGTAAATTTTCACGTATTGTTGCGTCCTTACATGGAAATACAGTTTTATTTTTAAGGTAGAATTGTGTGATTTTTAGAATAATAACAGTGGGGAAAAAAGACGTTTTCATAGAAATGCCTTAACATAATTCTAAACTCAATTATATGGGGAGAAAATGATTTAGATACAGCTACAAACAAATTCACTTGTTTCTTATTTTGTTGAAATATATAGCCTTCAAGTATTATATGTTTACTCTTTGAAGTAGTTAAAACATAAGCCCCTTGACAAAACTTTAAATTAAAAATAATCTGTGAAAAAAGAAAGCTTTACAGAAATATAACTTGATAAATAACTAAGGGTGCTTAAGGGTTGAAAGTGGTGAAATAGTAGATCTTCCTTTTTAATGTGACACTGTCTATCTCACAGCCTTTGATCAGACTCTCAGGTACTCCTCTCATCTTTCTTTTTGATAGAAAAGACTTTTGACATTTGTCAGACACAATCAATAGTTCTACTTTTGACCTTATTGAAAAATATGCCTCAGGGGACCTAGAGATGGAAAGTGAGACATAAGATAAAAATCCAGACAAGGGAGAGAAGGTAAGCTATAATGCAGTGGTTTTTCAGGGGATTATTGCAGACAGATGTGAGGTCATTGGAAAATAATTTAACCCATCATATAATAAGAAGGAAAAAATACTGCATAGTGTTTTTAGCCAAAGCCTTGAAAAATATCTGAAACTTCTAGTTAAGCTTTGTTTTGGATTGCAGATAGCTACTTAGCATAAGAAATCATCTCATCTTTGGGCTTAAACATTATTATGCAGTAAAGGGATCCCACCTGGCTTTGAAAATAAACATGATCAAGGACTTATGTTCAATTTAAAATTCAATAAAATAATTAAATTCATTCATTTATTTAGCAAATATCTAAGGAGCCTAGACATGGTACTACACTAGGAGTAAAATGATCAAGGTGTAATTGATACGTTTTTGTTTCTATCAGACCAGGTTA
This sequence comes from Physeter macrocephalus, assembly GCF_002837175.3. NCBI lineage: Eukaryota > Metazoa > Chordata > Mammalia > Artiodactyla > Physeteridae > Physeter > Physeter macrocephalus. Next base: position 5,614,066 of record NC_041220.1, read on the forward strand.
GTAGAGTCTCAATGTTAACTGCTTCTGAAAATATTGTTGTGCAACTCAAATTTAGCCATTAGTCATAATTTTAAGAACTATCACTTTACTAAAAACATAACTACATACAAAAAGATGAAGGGTCTATAGAGAACTGAGCATACATTAAATTATATGACCATTTACCATTGGCTCAGGGCAATGTTCCTTATCTTCATGAATACAGGACACAACTCTTACAATGATTTAGATATTTATCTGCCTGAAGTCCCCTAAGACAAATGGCTGATCAAAGGATTATTTTAGTTCCCTTTCTCTGCTTAAGAATATATTATCACAGGCAACCTAAGTGGGTCCTTTAGAGCATACTTTAAAAATATGGCTGTTTGCTCTCTAAATTCAGAAGAGTTGTATTATAATTTACAGTATAATGTGTGAGTCTGTGGATTCAAGTATACAACTTCAAGAACAGTGCTGTAAATCTCTCCGTTAACTTTACAATTGACTCATCTAAATCTTAGTACAATTAGATAACTATAAAATATAAATATTCTGAAACTTTTAAATTTATAACTTAAAATTTAACACTATATTTCATTAACTTGTGACAAGTTATGTGTAAATGATACGAAAAGTATTATGAAATACAGAAACACTTGGTTTATGAGAATACACTTATTTTATACAAATGAATGGTATATAATAGACATTGCTAACTTCTAAGTTGTACGTGTCCATGTGAATTCAATTCACACATTAGTCTTATATTTTACAGAACTAACATACTTCTTTATGTAGGTTGTTTGCCTTCATAGAGTCAAATAAAAATTGTTTTATGTTATTTTAATAAAATTGCACAATTTTAGGTCACCATAAAATTACCAAACAAATCTTTTCAAAAATTGGGTAGAAATATTTTATGTCCAGAGGGCACAATGACAAAATTGTTTCACTTTGTGTATCTCAAACCCTGTAGTTATCATACAGAGGAATTTTTCCAATGACTTTCAAACATTTTCTATATAATTATAAGATATATAACTTGGTAGAGTCTGGTAACAGTTTAAAAAACGCATTTAATTTGAGATTGGTATTGCCAAAGAGACTATGTCTCATATAGGAACGGTAAATTCTTTTATATCTAAGGAACAGTTACAAATATTGATTAGGTACCTAGACACAAAGGAAACTCTAACTAATTCCAGAAGGTAAACTTCCTCCATACCAAATTATTTGACCTCAAAGCAATAACAAGGTAAATAAATAATAAAAGAATAACCCCCAAGTAAATAATGTAAATTTAAAAAAGAAACACAAAAAATCTGTTCTAAATAAATATTATTTTAAATAAGAATAAAAACTAAAATTAAAAAAAAGCAATGCAAAGCAATAACACCGTACAGCAATACCTGGAGGATATAGAAATGTCACAAAATGGAAAATATCTACACTTATATGGATTAATATTATGCAAAAACCTTGAAACAAATTAACTTAAAAGATGACAAATCAAAACTGAGCCACAAAACACATCATAAGAAAATCTCCAAAAACACCCAACTAGCAGAAGACACACAACTAGCTTCCTAGCTGAGAAGGATCGACCTGCTTTCCTGAAAACAGAGCCTGCATTTGGAGTGTGCAAGTGAGTCCAATGTAGGGTATTCAGCATCTATAACCCTTGCAGCTAGGTGGTTATATAATGTGGTTTTGATTAATAATAAGAGAAATATAAGAAGATTAAATTTTTGACAAGTATAACAGACCTTTGTTCTTTACCCTTATTCATTCGTGAAACTCAGACAGCCTCCTGGGAGTTCAGGAGCCTTGAAACTATAAAAAAGAGAATCACATTCTAAACGCAGCAGAGAAAGAATGAAAAAGAGCTTGGGGAAATGATGCCGTAGTGAAGTTGTTGTACCAGTTACCTACACTGTTTACTATGATGAAGAAATAAAAATAAAACCTCCTATTCATTTAAGTCTGTATAAGATTTAGGTTACAAATAGCCAATTGAATAAAGTAAAACTACGGAGCAAATAGTAAAATAGAAATAAATGAATTTCAAAAGTAAATAGTTAAGGACCTACTTTACAGCACTGGGAACTCTATTCAATGTTCTGTAATGGCCTATATGGGAAAAGAATCTAAAAAAGAGTGTGTATATATATATATATATGTATATATATATATATATATACATATATATATATAAAAAACTGATTCACTTTGCTGTACACCTGAAACTAACACAACATTGTAAATCAACTATACTCCAATGAAGTTTTTTTAAAAAGTAAATAGAGGGCTTCCCTGGTGGCGCAGTGGTTGAGAGTCCACCTGCCGATGCAGGGGACACGGGTTCGTGCCCCGGTCCGGGAAGATCCCACATGCCGCGGAGCGGCTGGGCCCGTGAGCCATGGCCGCTGGGCCTGCGCGTCCGGAGCCTGTGCTCTGCAAGGGGAGAGGCCACAACAGTGAGAGGCCCGTGTACGGCCAAAAAAAAAAAAAAAAAAAGTAAATAGAACTAACACAACAAAGTCCAGTTCTTAAAAATAAAAATAAAAGGAAACTTAATCAAACAAAAAATATGATATTTCAGTTATGTATATATTAGGCTGCTTGAAGCTGTCCCAGAACTCACTGATAGCCTTTTCATTTTTTTTAAACTCATTTCTATTTTTCTTATGTTTTGGATAATTTTCCTTAGTATGTCTTCAGTGTTAGCAGTCTTCAGTATCTGATTTGCTGTTAATCCCTCCACTATATTCTTCACATCAGACTGTGGTTTTCAACTTTAGAAGTTCAATTTGGGTCTTAGTTATATCTTCCATACTTTTAATTAATACATTAAAATTTTCCTCTAGTTTCTCAAACTTATGGATTATGGTTATCTCTTTTAATGCTCTCATCTATCAATTCTATCATCTCTGTCACAGGTTGGTTTTAATTGATTACCATTTCTTCTCATTGTGTGTGATGCTTTCCTGATTCTTCACATGTCTAGTGAATTTTGATTGGAGAGAAGACATTGTGCAGTTTATCCTCTTGGGTGCTTGATATTTTTGTATTCCTATTAATATTACTGAGCTTTTCTTCACAAGTTACTTGGAAATAGTTTGATCATTTTTTAACTTGTTTCTAAGCTTTGATAATAGAGATCAGAACAGTATTTAACCTAGTGCTAAATTTGACTCATTTCTCAGGCAAGACCCTTTTGACTACTATACCCATTGCTTCACTTCTTGAATTGTGAAGTATTCTACTTTGGATGATGGACCAGCTAGGAACTATTCCTAGCCCTATGTGAGCTCCAGAGATAATTCCCTTTAATCCTTTCAGGTTGTTCTTTCTCCTGCCACAGATGTTTTTCTCATATGCTTGTGCTGTTCAGAACTCAGCTGAAGCCTCAAGGAAGAAATTCTGCAGATGCACAGATGTCCAGATTTTTCTCTCTGTGCAGTTCTCTCCTTTTCAGTACTTTGTCCTTTAAACTCTAGTTGTGTTAGTTTCCCCCAAATCCAGCTTTGTCCCCTCAACTCTCTAAGCTCCATCTCCTTGTGCCATGGTGTAGAAGCTTCCCTGCCTATGACCTCTGGTGTGCATAGTTCTCACACTGTTGATTTCCCATCTCTCAGGGATCACTGTGCTTTGTTCTCTGATGCCCAATGTCTTAAAAAATTGCTTTATATATTTTGTCCTGTTTTTTGAGCTATTTCAGGTAGAAGGCTGAATATTTCCCTGTTCCTTCATCTTGTCTGGAAGCACAAATCTTGTAATAGAGTTTGGACTTCTACTTTTATAAAAATATTATTTTATGCCAGGTGACAAGAACGTGTATCATGGTCAGTAAAGACTTATAACTTTTAAATAAACTTATCCATTTCATTAATTTTAAGATGCACATTTTCCCACATTTTAACATAGATGTAATAATTTAATTAACAAGATTTCATTTGTAGTACCAAAATAAAGTCTTTCAGCTAATTGCATTCTATATTCAGTGTAATTTGTTACCTCAGATAGTTATATACACTTTAGGTAAATAGTTCTTTACTTAATGCATACTAATTATATTTTCATGTTAAAAATATGTAAACTCATATAACAGAAGTTCAACTAATGATTGAGATAATGGTAACAATGGAAGAAATTCTGTCAAGCTTAAATTAATGTATCTTAGTAGTATCAACAATTTCTAACTACATTAACAAAAGTAACATATATGTGTGACAAATAGCATATATTTAAATTAGATATGTTTTTTGGTATAGAAATGGTTTTGGAGAATTTTTTCAGTAATGTTTCTACCCTTCAGAGTTGTGTACCTCACAATTCTTTGGGTGATAATTAGCTGAGTGCGTTCATTCAAAGGTGTGCTATTGAATTATCCTTTAACACAAATGGTAATTCATATAGTGGTGTTCTGGTTGCCTAGAGAATGAACTATGCCTTAAATTTACATCTAGGGAACAGTTTACACAGAAGACTGATTCTGGCTTCTTATGTGCTCAGCATGACAAAGCTAATATTGCCAAGTAATCCCAGACCCCAAACTAAAGCAAACTGAAACACCATATCAAGAAGAATAAAGCAAATAAACATTCATTATCTGCAATGTAATTAAATAAAGATACCTTTTGACATTTGAATGTTCAGTTAGCTTATTTGCTTTTTCAATATTTATTCCTATGCTAAAATAGAAGTGGACTGAGATATACAGAATTTTAACATATTCTACCCAATAAAATGTGTGTGTGTGTATATATATATATATATTTTTTCACTACTAACAATTAGTGCTAAGATAGTTCTTGCTAATATGTTTGGTCATTATGTAGAAATATTTACATTATATAATTGGCTGAAATACCTAATTTATTTTAAATTACTTAAGTATAATGCTTTTCTTGTACATATCAATGCATGCTATTTATTTCAAGACAGAAGTGAACTTCCTGCTAAACTGTTTTCCACCACATGCAAGCCTGATATCACACTAAAATATTAAGAAGACCCTGAGAAGATGGTTCAAAGCAAAAATAATTTTAGAAGGTTCAGATATGAATGGGAAAACTAAGGAAACTATTCAATATTGGAAAGAGTTGTGAGCCACAATGTAAGTAAATCACGGGATGAAGTGAGTTCACTTATAAGTGAGAAAGCAAATTTTAATTTAAATTCTTGTTCTACATGTATATCTCATTAAATATAATCACTTGGTGATTCCTGATGTATACTCTTTTGATTATGAAGCTTTTAATTTGTTCTACTGTGCTTTTTATTTTCAAAAGGAAAGCAGAGATCACTTTGGTTATAATAGATTTTTGAATTTTAAATTCAAATAAAAATTAAATTGCATAGTTAATAACAACTGGAATACTTGTCCCAAAAAAGGTAATGAGCAAATAAATAATACTATATACTTTACCTAGAGAGAAAGAATATATATAATTAGCATCCTTTCATATTAAATTGAAATTCTCTTAACCTAGGAAACTCTGTTTTCATCCCCAAACCAACTGTCAGCAATACATTTCTCCATTACAGAATTGCAATGTCTCCAAATTTCAAAATTTAGGGCTACACAGTTTTTGTTTTTATTAAATTGTAAAACCCAGTTAGTACCTGAATATTAATTTTAAAAGATTTCCTTCCAACCTCAATTAGCAATTGTATCATGGTCCTTATCTTTAGTATATGATCTAATTCCACCATAAAACTTCTTAAAATTCATAAAACAGACATAGCCTATTATAAACTTTGATTGCTCAAATTAGGTGAACTTATGCAATTTTAAACAAATTCTCTACCAACTAGTTTGATATGTATTTTATTTATGCTATATATAGTAATATGTGTTGACTATATTGTTATAAATGTCAGCATCACATAATGTTGTATATTTATTACAATATAATCTTTTTTTTTGAAAATTGAGTCCCACTCACAAAACAGTCAAATATGAGTAAAATCTAATAAACTCTGAACTTAAGAATTTGTGTACCCAGCTCTCAAATGTAAAATCTTTTTATAGTATTATTGAAAATATTAAGAAAATTACAGAATAAAATTTGACAATTTATATAAACATTCTCAAGTAGATTGTAAGCTCCATGAGAGTTCCACTTACTCTTTTAAATATTTTGACTTAGAACCTAGCATCGTTCTCTATATGTTATTATTTTTATATAAATTAGAAAATATTTTCTGCTTTGCTACGCTAGCAAGCCTGCTCCTTTTTGAGATCTAATCAATCTCTTTCCCTCTACTGTAACTCCCCAGAACACTCTAACCTGTAGCTTCCTATGAACTAAGAGGAATAACTGTCCATACTGCTCTTTGAAAATGGAATCACACGTATTGTATAATAGCATCTTCTATTATTACTTTTGCTGTTGATTATCTGTCATTTAATTTTCATAAGTTGATGCCCTATCCTTTAAGTTCCTCTAGGGCAAGCACCATGAATTAAATTTAATTTTGTCACTGAGACAGCTTATTAACTGAGCCCTTAATACTCTTGAAACCACTATTGAGATAATCTCTAAGTGTAATTTCAGGCATGTTCATATAACTAAAGAACTTTTATTTCTCAAGGCACTTGAAGGACTATCATTTAAACACATTGATTTCTAACTTAAGGAAAATGAATTTTAAAATTGTATATGCTACATTTGTGATTTTGTGATCAGAATCCATTTTCCTGTCTCCCAACTAGCCCCCTTTTTATTCTAACTGTGGATAAAGTGGCTATTCCTCTGAAAACTGTCTTACCATTAACAGTAATATGTATTTTCATGAGTATATATGTATAATTAGTAAGCATTGGTTTATTACTATTTACAAATTATTTGAAATACTATTTGCCTATATATAAACTTTGCTATCAAAAATGTTTAGAAACCAGTAAAGGCGTATTTTAATTTACAAGGATATTTTAAGGGAGGAAATAAGTGTGTGTGTGTGTTGGTGTATACTGTATTTCAAGATGTGGGTGTTATTATGAAAGAGGTAGCATAGTCTTTGGGGTTAAAACTAAGCTTGAATTCCAGCCACACAACTTGCTAGCTGCATTTCATTTAGTCCCAACTTACTCCTATTAGAGAGGGAAAACAATAACTATTTTGCAGATCTGCTGTAAATTTGAATGAAATTATTTAAGTAAAATGTTATGCAGAACACCTGAATACAATACATGATAGTTTTATTTTTTTTCTTTGAATTTCCTTGGAAATGCATTTTAAATAACTATGAAATAGAAAATCTCCCTTTGTTCTACCAAGTTTATGGAGAGTCACCCCAATACACAAAAATGCTCTTTATTAAAATGATACATTTTAAATCCCCCATATATTGTATATACTTGCAAGAAGAGTATTTTTAAGAAGATGGTTTTCAATTTTTAAGAAATAAATCAAAACAATTAAAACATTCACAGCTAGTTTCCTCATTTGTAGGGTTCTTTATTGTGCATAATGCTTACAAAACTGAAATACTACAGTAGCTGGGTTCCTCCTTAGATAATTTAATTCCCCTCTTATACATTTCCAATTTAAAAAGACTCAAACACTTGAAAGTAACAAATTAGGATAAATGCTTGAACACTCATATAAACAAAATCATAGCAAAATATGGGATTTATTTAAACCATATTTTTCTATGAACTGTCCGTTTCTAATGTCTGACCTTTAGTGAGGGATTGATGTCATTTGGTAGAAAGAATTCCTTAGATTTACATTTTACAACTATGGTTGTTTTCAACATAATGTGCATACTTGTTATTAGCAATGAATGGCCTTGCCTAAGTATTAACATGATACTATGCTATGTTGAACAAATTCCAAAAGCATTTTTCCTGCTCATGCCTGACACGTGTCTAATGGTAAAATACGCTGAGCAATGATTTAAATAATTTCTGAACCTACCAAAACACTCTGGAAATTGGTCGTCATAGAGATCTTATGAGAGTACTTGTATTTACAATATATCTCCATGAATTCTGAATTTTATACAGATTTGTATTACTGGGAAAAAAGGATTTCAGGATAATAAAGAATAATTGCAAGTAATATCCTTTTTTCTCTATTTTCATTTAAACTTTATGAATGTCAAATACTAAGTATTCACACTTGCAGTGATTTTGGGCCCCTGTGGAATTCTAATGTGACCCTGGACTATGGTAGCTGTGAATAAAGACACCACATTGAAGGTGGTCTTCATTGTAATTTGAAGACTATCTCTGAGCATGTATTCTGGATTGGCAGTCATCTAACAGAGGTGGAACATTTCAAGTGAGATTTCACCTCTAGAAGAAAATGACAACTTCACACTTCAGCTCACTGATATTGGTTTTTGATTATTTAATTACCAACCAATTTATTAAATTCTCTGTTAGATTCTACAGAGCTTCACAGCAGCTCCTTAAACATGGTTGACAAATTACATGTAGATTGTTATGGTTTTCTTCTCAAAACCACATAGGAGAGTCAAGCTACATTATGAGGAATTACATGCAGAATACAAAGTTTTAGCTAAAATTCTAAGGAGTAGCTGTTTGTTATTTACCTCGGGAAATCTCACGCTCTTGCATGTAGTAAAGCAGGCAATTTAATAACATCAAAGGTTAACTATTTTAAAGACCCTCTGTGGTTTTTCTTTTTCTGCTTCTATAGGAAATCACCTGCCAGATTTTTGGTCCATTTAATGTGCTCTTCTATGAAAACAGGTAATATTTAATTTATAAGGTTTATGTCATTCTTAGTCTATAAATATTAATAGCTTCCTATGCTTGCCTTCTAGGATGCAGCACGATAATATTAGAAATTTTCAAAACATGATTTTTGACTTCTAGTTATAACTGTTACATTTTGGAATAAAATACTTCCTAAACACATATGGTCACAATTCTTTAGAATTTTTTTTTCCTGAGCCCCAAGAAAAGCATAATAATTTCTTTGTAACAAATAAGACCCTCTTTAATTGTTGGTTCACCATTATTTTGCTTCATTTTATTCTAGAGCAGGATAACGTTTATTTAATTAAGAAGAAAATATTGAGTTGATATAAAACTGTTAAAATGTCTTCTAAAACAGTATTACAACTAAAGGAGAACTGATTATTAGTAAACATACATTAATTTTTGGAATATTTCTGTAAAACACGTTATTCATGAGAATTTTGAATTTTTCATTATACCTTAATCCTTCATATGTCTAGTGGGCCCATAACCCTTGTTATGTGACCATAACTTCCATGCAATATCCATGGTCCCTTTTAAAACTATGTTCTGAATCTCTGGTCCATGATGACACTCTAGACACTTTTTTAAGTGCCCCAAATTTGTTGAACTAGAGGATGGGTCTAACCTTATATATTTTAGGGAGTTAGATCTTCTAGCAATCTTATTTTGAGCCCAAGAAAGACTAAGTTTTGGTAACTTCACCTTAGAATAGTAAATGGAATTTTTATCTGGACTAGAGAGGGGGGTGAATATTAATCAGTAACTCCTATCTTTTATATTTGATGTACTTAATAAGTCATTTAATTATATTTTTCTGAGCAAATTATAACTCAGAATCTCTAGGAAGACCAGATCACATTTGACTTGAGACGGGGATTTGCTATGCCCAGTAGAAATAAATCTGGAAGGAATGCACCATACATATCTTCTTTAGAGCCCATTATTACTATTATTTTTTCTTTTGCTTCCTACTTTCCAAAGGAATGTTATTTAAAGGTATCAGAAAGTGATAATTCACAACTTGCTTAATATGGAATAAAGCACTTCTCAGGCCTTTGTTCAGACAGCATTGGGCTAAGGCATTTAAGGGGAGAAAAAATGATGAGGATTGTCATTTTCTACTGGTGGGTATATTTAGAAATTCAACTCAGCTGCCTTAAAAATAATGTTTCTCTTTTCACCAATGATCAGTAGTGGTATGTGGATAATCTGTCATGGTTTATAAAGTTCCCACATACTTAGCTTATTCATTTAAGGACTGTTGAATAACCAGATTAGATAGATGATGTGCAAAACACCTAGGACTTAATAAATTTTAGTATGTGTCATGTATGTGTAAATTTCTTATTTTATATGTGAGCATGTGGGTATAGATGTGTATGTGTGATATTCTTATTGCCACAGAGGTAAGTGAGCTGCCATAAAATGTTGTGGTAGGAAATACGAAGCTATAACAAGAAAACATATGTGTTTTCTTTGATTGATACTAAGCAGATGAATGAGGTTGTGGAAACCTAAATTTCAGTTCATACAGGTATTTGGCTTACAGTGCTACAGTTTGCAAACATCTATCCTGATTTTGTTGATCTCAACTTGTCCACTATAGGTTTCACTAAATTGCTCACTTTGTGCACCTAAGTATGAAAGAATCATTAATTATTCAGGTAATCTTCTTTAAAGATAATTTCATAAGCACTTAAGGAAATATCTAATAGGTGGTTATTAGCTGAACTGTGTCTCTTCCTAAAATTAATGTGTTGAAGTCGAAGTCCTGACCCCTAAAATCTAGAATGTGATCTTATTTATATACAGGATCTTTCCAAAGGTGACTGAGTGAAAATGAGATCATCAGGTGGACCCCAATCCAATATGACTGGTGTCCTTTTAAGAAAAGGAAATTTGGACACAGTGATGTTTCCCTTTCACAAAGGGAAACCTATGTGAAAACACAAGAAGTGGCCATCTATAAGTCAAGATCCCTAGAACAAATCCTTCCCTCATGGCCTTCAGCAGGAACCAACCTTACTGATACATTCATCTCAAACTTCCCCTCCAGAACTATGAAAAAATAAATTTCTGATGTTCAAACCACCTAGTCTGTGGTATTTTGCTATGGCAACCCCAGCAAACAAATAGAGAACCTCTTATTTTGCCATCACGATCCTACTTGGGTACATGTAGTCTATCTTTATAAAATAATGCTTTAGTTAATGTAAATGAATGACCAACTTTTGGCTTGACATGCAAAAAATCTAGATCTTACAGTGGAAAAATTCTATACAAGATGGACTTAGTCACAACTACCTTAGCCATAATAAACCTCTACACATAAAAATAATGAACTAGAAATGGACTCATTTTCTATTTCCCCTCTAGATTTTTACTATGTAAACAGAATTCATGATGACCTAAGCCTCATGAGTTCAAAATGTCATTGATGAAAAACTAGAAACTGCTCTTTAAAAATCAAGAATTATGGCATTAAAACAATAAAACAGAATATGTTCTGGTACACCCTCTTTTTATTTATATCTGAATGATCTGATAACAACTCAAATTCTTTAATGAATAAGAAAAATATAATTTTATACATATTCTTGTATTTTATTTCAAGTTTCAAAAAAAAATATTGACTTCTCAACAAGTGACACAGATAAGCTATTTTAAAACTAAAGCTGTTGCTTAATCATTCTACAATTTTTAATTTTTATAAATAACATTTTCATAGAAAGTCAAGTATTTAATGACTTGAGGTTTATATTTCACAAAAAAATGTGTCTTATAAGTATATAGTATTATAGCATTACTCTAATATAAGATTTGAAGTAAACGTTTTAGTTTTTGTTTAATCTAGCTGAGAGAGTCAGTTACATCTGTCTTGAAATGTTCTGGGCGAGAGTCACAGCTGTTAAAGGACATTTGATGCATTCCTGTCATGTGCTGTTGAGAAGCTCCTTTATAAAATTTCCTTTTGAATAATTTTGAGTTTTATTGAACTAGAAACAACACAAATTGTTTGCTTCCAGATACCCTCAAATAATTAGCACTTTCCTCAATCAAAAAACTAACAAAAAATAAACCCAAAAGAAAGAAAAAAGAAGCAAAAGAGAGAACGGAAGGAAAGAAAAGAAAAAGGACAATGGAAGGAAAGAAATTAAAGGAAGGACAGAAAAGAAAAAGAGAACCCTTAAGGAGAGAAAGATAAAAAGCAGGATGGTCCTACATCTAAGTAAAAGAAAAAAAGGTTTGATTACAGAAAGTAACTTTGTAAGTTGTTGATTTGTTCAATGATGTGTAGATATGAGACAACCACAGCAGGCAGATATAACAAACAGGACATAACAGACAAAAAACATGTTCACACTAATATGTGGGAATCATAGTTTGTGCTAAGTCAACATTTCTTTTTAAAAATCATTAATTATTGGAAGCAGTTGGTTTAAAAAGCCTCCTAATTTAAGTGTCTGTTCTGAAAAACAATGTTAAAGAAATACCTTCTTCCAGACAAATCTTAATAAAGAGAATAGTTTATGCTCAAAATAAGGAATTTTCCCAAGAAAGAGTTTGCCTTTAAACACTTTCTGTGCTTATGGATGTTTCAAGAAAAAAAATGCTTCTTTCTTTGTTGTTTGTTTGTTTTAAATATACTGTAGTTGATAAGAACAAGTGTTTGGTGTATTTCTGATTTTTAAAAATACCCTGATTTCTCTCTTATTAATTGTGCAACTATGGTAATTAGTTTATTATCTTGAACATGAGTTTTCTCTTTTTATTTTTATTATTATTTTTTTTGCGGTACACGGGCCTCTCACTGTTGTGGCCTTTCCCGTTGTGGAGCACAGGCTCCGGACGTGCAGGCTCAGCGGCCATGGCTCACGGGTCTAGCCGCTCCGCGGCATGTGGGATCCTCCCGGACCAGGGCACGAACCCGTGTCCCCTGCATCAGCAGGCAGACTCTCAACCACTGCGCCACCAGGGAAGCCCTCATCTGTTTCCTCATCTTTTTTTTTTTAAGTTGAATATATGATACAAACAATGTTTAGTGTCTGGGACAAATGTTACACACAAAATAAGTTAAGGGAGAAATATACCCTAATTATTAGTTAAGTGGAGAGAATGAAATACAAGTGTAAAACGTAAACGCAACCTTTTTGAAAACGTGTCATCCTTACCCTTGAAATATGTTATATTGCCTCTAAAAGAGACATGAACACAAATAGTTGAAAAGCAGTGTATCTATAAATCAAATATTTACATTATTTCATATATGTAGCACCACACATTCCTTACATGGAGAAATATAAAAGAAAATATGTGATTTTTCTCATAGCAGGAATTTAGAGCAGAAATTTCCCACTGAATATTTGAACTAGCCATTTGAGAAAAAGGATATTAAAAAATAGGTAAGCCGGGGTTTACAAGGGCCCTCTGAGACATTCTAAGCCAACCATTCATTTGATATTTTAATCTCCTCAAAATCATCTTAGCCGAGAAGCCATTCCATCTATGTTTGAACACCTGTTGGGACAAGCATCACCACATACTGCCTGCCAAGACTGTTACAGAATCCCCATTATTTAAAGCTAATATTTGGCTCATATGGAGCCAAATACATTTACTTTAGCCTCGACTTATTAATCCTTGTAGACATAAAAGAGAGGAAAAATGCCTCTTCTCATAACAGACTTTAAATAAGCAAAGATGATTATTATGCTTCCCACTAACACCCATAACAAACGATGTGTACACACACACACACACACACACACACACACACAAGACTTGCTCTTCTTCCGGTGAAATACGTAAGGACCAGAAGCTTATGAGTTGACTGTGAAACTTTTTACCAAGGGCATCCTCTGTACAAGTTCCAAGGTGGGGCAGGCAGGGGTAGGGGACATTATTGCTTGGAAGTGTAGACCCACTTATATATGAAAAAAAATACTCCATGTTGAGTTCTTGTAAAGTGCAGTTATCAATATGTCTATTCTGTCATATGACTTATTAATATGGATAAGTAAGTTTAATTCATACATTTTTTCTGACACTTTAATGTTCTGTTTCTCTTTCCTCCTCTTCTCAAGTTGTTTTTTCTATGCAAGTGTTGGAACTAACATATTTTAACTGGTTTTACTAAAACTCTTTGCCAAGATGTTGAGAGGATTGAGATTACAAAATATTTACCTAGTTTTCCATCAGAATTTTATGATATACACAAATTTGTCAAGCACTTCTGTAAGCTAAAAAGATACAATAATACAGAGTCACAGACATCTAAATACAATTTATTTTACTTTTATTTTGAAAGGAATGCATTTATAAGAAATTATTTTAATGTATTTGGGTCATATTTATTATTGGGAGAGTTGGACCAAAGCCATAAATACAGAAGATGTGTAGTTGAATAACACAGTTAGTCCTCTCAAGATACTCAGACCCTAGGAGACAAAAGAATAACATTTACACAGAGGACATATTACAAAGTATCAAAATAGCACATGGTTGAATACATAAAGAGGAACATCTGACACAGGACACTGTCGACAGAGACATTGGTAAAGTGGAATAAGCAGTGAAAGTTTGAGAAAACGATTGTTACATCTTATGAATATCTTCTCTCTAATAACAAAGGCTACCTTAGAGCACTGGTGAGTCACCCAATTGGAATATAGAGTAAAATGATAACAGTTAAGATTATGTTAATAGTCTATAGAGCAGTGTGTTCAAAAGGCAGAGAATAAGACCAAAACAATAGATTTCCATCCCAAAAGAAATTAACAATCAACGAAAGACTAACCAATGATATTTGTTTGTGATTTTCAGCATTTAGGGACAGGTAAAAATTAAGGTCAAGACTATATAAGTGAAGGCAGAATTCTATCTATAGAATCACATAAAATAATTAGGTTGTAGAAGGATAAACCACAGAATTTAAGGAACACGTGATGATCAAAATATCAATTTAAGTATTTCATTTTAGAAGAAATCAAGTTATTGTACTTCCCACTCATTGGAAAGGAAAATACAGTGATACAAAGTATTCCTCAAAGTATAAAACAACCTCTTGCTCTATTTCACTGAATCTAAAATACACCCAAGTGTATGACAATGGCACACCTTTATTTCCAGTGCAAATAAGAAAGATAACAACTGCTATTATAGATGTAATGTAGGATGACATAGGGAAATAGAAGAGGAGAACTTAGTCTCAGGATGAGTAAGGACTTCTTGTTGTGGGATTGATTCATAAGCCCACTCTCAAAAAAACAAACAAACAAATAGGGGGAAAGAATAAGGAATGGGAGGTGATGTTAATAAGTACAGAGGAAATGAGGGAGGATTAGAGGAAACGAAGAGGATGGTGTATCCTTGAAAAACTGCAAATAGTTTATTACTCATTCAGGATAGCTTTAGTGTGGAGAGAGAGAGAGAGAGAGAGAGACTATTAGCTGAAGAGGTTGGTGGGGACCAGACTCCTGTGTTCCAGGCTAAGACATCTGAACTGGATTTGATGGAAATTCAGGGAAAATATGTGATTAAAAAATAGGAAGAGTTGCATTAATGTGGAAGATGTTTTTGAGTGGGGAAGAGTGAAATAAAAGGCTGTTTTCCACTATGACAATAGTCCAGATGGAGATCACATGGACATCAGGCAAGATCACGGTAGTAGGAATAAAGAGGTTAAGAATAGATTTTAAAAACACTAAGAATTTACACTCACAGAGTCTATTCTATATTTGGCAAGTTTATCTTGACTATATCGATAATATTTTCCAGGATTGTAAGAGATCCTTCGCAGTTTGGAAATACCTTAATTGATTTTGAATAGCAATGAGTTTGGATTTAGGAAGAAAAGAGTAATGAGAATAATACAGATTTATGAACTATGATGTTTTGAAATACAATACTGCAGTTAAAACTGAAGTTTCACTAGGGTACATTACATATCCTTCAAGACAAAAATTTTTAAAAATACTTAATTCACATAAAATTACATTATTTAATTTTTCAGGAATCTGGTGTGCAGGTTGAACTAAAGGAAAAAAACAAAGCTTCATCTTATGGGGAGGGCATCTGTGCAGTGAGAAACAGATTTTTGCACCCTGTACAAAAACTCCCTCAGGCTGGAATATTGAGAAGAAAGTTTTCTAAAAGGCACAAAATTTTAAACCTGGTTTAAGAAAGAGGCCATTAAAACAGAATATTAGAAATAAAATCCCCATGTTAAAGCATTCAAATAATCAAAAAATAGCCCCTGAAGTGCAAACAGAATAATATGATTGCAATAGATTACTGGAAATTAATTTATATTCTAAGCAACTCTGACTGTATCAGTTATATTTGAAAAATGAAATTCAAGTGAATCATGTAGAAGTTAAAGTTAATACCTGGTATGGATTCTATTTCATTTGTGTACTCTATGTAAGAAATGTAATTACATAAAAGGGAGCTGGTTCATTATTAAGAAATGACTTTTCCATCTGGGCCTGTGAATTATTTTACTAGGAAACAATACAAATTTCCTACTAATGCATGTGTCAGTTACTGCCATAATATCATAATAGAAATGGCAAATATTAAATGCTTATTTATTTTTTATCTTCTTTGATATAAAATGACTCAGACTGGAGATTTCATGAGATAAATAGAATGGTGTTCTCAAATCAGATAGCAGATTGTCAATCACTTCTGATAATGTAGTGTCACATTGAACCATATGAATTGCTCTTTTTAATAGGTCATAAACTATGAAATATCAGACTTCATATAGTTCTACTTTAAAATATGAGAAATTAATTTTACAAATCCCATATTAAAGTATTCCTAGACTACTTTTTAAGGATTCTAGCATATTTCATATAGTATTGGATGACTTAAGTTGTACCTATTAATTATATTCACAAATCCTCTCTCTAACAAACCCAGAGAATCATCCTCATACATGAATAACTATTAGGGGGCAGTCAGGACACATGGAATAAGAATTGTGATTGCCTCAACATTCTTAGGGAAAACATTTAAATCAATAATATGTGTTTCCTCTTTGAAAACTATACATTTCCTGAGTTTAAATATGAGAACAAAAAAGGCATCACAGTCTATCAATTGACATGAATGATGCAAAAAACCCCAGTTATAAACTGCATGTCTCAGATTTTTAAAAAACCCTAAACAGTAATATAAGCACTGATTTACGTCTCAGAAATGCTAACATCTTTCCTTCAACTGTTGGTTAAATATTCTTAAAGTCGTTCTCTCACCATTACCTTATCCAATCCATTATCTAGTTGATGATATTTTCTAATTATCTCAATCATCTTTCTATACTATCTTCCATCACTAGTTGCTACATCAAGTCAAAGTTACTATGGTGTACAGCCTCCAAGGTGGTCCTCAGTGATCCCTGCCTGCCAGTGTTCACTCACTCATATACTTCCTCTTGTCTGCCCCCCAATCCCTGCCTGACTGGGGGAGGAAGCTGTGACTTGCTTCTTAAGGACAGAATATAGGGAAGCAACATATGCCAATCAACAGGTGAATGGATAAGGAAGATGTGATACACACACACACACAAAATGTACAATGGAATATTACTCAGCCATAAAAAAGAATGAAATAATGCCACCTGCAGCAACATGAATGGACCTAGAGATGATCATACTAAGTGAAAAGTAAGTCAGACACAGAAAAACAAATATCATATAATATCACTTATATGTGGAATCTAAAAAAATGATGCAAATGAACTTATTTACAAAGCAGAAACAGACTCACAGACATAGAAAACAAACGTGTTACCAAAGGGTAGAAAGGGGCAGCGACGGATAAATTAGGAATTTGGGGTTAACACATACACACTACTATATATAAAACAGATAATCAACAAGGACCTACTGTATAGCTTAAAGAACTACATTCAATATCTTATACTTCAGTTTCTTCACTAGCAATGAGGAATTCTTCATTAGCAATGTAAATAATATTTTATGTTATATTTATATATGATCCATAAGGTTATATTGAAGATTAAATGAGTTTATGTTTGGAAAGCACTTAGTTTTATGCTTATTACAGAGTAAATATTCAAAAACATTTTTAAAAGTGTTAAAAAATATAATTCAGTACAATACAAAGTACTCCTACTTAGTCCCATAGTGTTAGGAGACTTAGAGCACTGAGGAGGGACCTTCCCTTCAATTCTGATAGAAGAGGGGTGGGGGAGAATTTGAACTGCGTGTGTTGTACTGAGACCCAAGTTCTACCACTGAATAATCAGAGAAAGGCAGGGGCCAAATTGGAATCACTAAATGATTACTTCTGTGCATTTTATCTTCATGCACATTCATCTCAAATGGAAAATCGCAGACCATGAACAGATTCTCTTTTGGAATAAAGATGAGAAAATACACCTAATCATGAAGGACTCTCTTTGATGGTCTTTGTATAGAGTGATTAATTCAAAATAGGCATAAGGGCTGGTAAAGGAAGAATGGAGTAAAGTGGTTCTCCTATACAAACATCTACATTTATTGGTATAGGACCTAGGTATGAGTAGTATTTTAATGTTTACAAGGTGATTTTAAGGTGAAGTTAGTTTTCAAAAGTTTGCATGAGTCTAGTTAACCCCAAGGGACCTTTAGAACAGAAGAAAAAGGTCTTTGAGATATATGAGAATTACAAATTCATTCAACACTAAGTTTCCAAGATTCAAACTATCAAGATAGCCAATCTTCCCTGGAAATAGACACCATCTTTTTTTGTTTTCATTGGTGACTATTATGGCTATCTTCATTTTATTCACTCACAGAAGCACAATTATAAAGTCCTAAAGTTCTAAAGTCTCAGTCATAAGTGAATCCATCATTCCTTTACAGTGGACCACAATTCACCAAAACAGAATTAGGCAGACCAGAAGTTTCCTTTGATATAATATTCTTTATTAACCCATATCTTAATTATGGATTGAGAATCCATAGTGCTTATACATCTGTTTACATTACCACAAAGAACTACCATAAAATTCTATAAGTTATTTTGATGCTCTCATAAAAACACAGAATCCATTAATCACTCATGTTATTGTGCTGACAGTATCGAAATGAAACTAATAGTGTTGGCCTTTCCACTTTTCATCCAAAGGCAACCTACTGTGCCTGTTTAATGTAGTCTGTGTATAACAGCCATTGAAAATAATGGTTAATGAGTTTTTATTAACAATACACAAAGCATGATAATTTGCTAGACATAAATTATATTATTCATGTCTCATTTAAGTAAATTAGAATACCAAATATTCAAATATATATTTATATGCATCTTGTGAATCTATTGATTATAAAATGTTAATATTCTCTAAAGTGTTAAAATAACCCTCAATAATAAAAAGAAAAAACCTTTTAGTGGACATTTATGGCTATTCAGAGATATTTATTTGTTTTGTCTCAATCACATGAAGCTGATTGATATGCTTTATTTTCATACAAAAAATGCATCACTCTTATTTTATTTATTATTCACACTCTCAGAACAGTTTAAATTTCAACAATGCCCTATTCTATCTGTCTGTCTATTTATCTATTTATCTATCATCTATCCATCTATTCTACCTATCTATGCATTTGAAGGTAAGCCACAGATGTTATGAACTTTACATCTAAATATTTCAGCATGCATCTCCTAAGAATGACAGACTTCTATATAATACAGCATTGTTGTAACACTATATAAAATTGTTCTTAATTTAATAATATCATGTAATTGTATAGTCCCTACTTGTTTTCCAATTTATCCATGATATTTTTTTGATCTAGGAACTAATCAACCTTTATAACTTGCATCTGTTTGTATGACTTCTTAGGTTTTTTATATTTTTCCTGTAGAAGAGCATCACTGCCTTTTAGTATGTGTTGTTTTTTTTTTTTTTGTGGTACGCGGGCCTCCCTCTGCTGCGGGCTCTCCCGTTGCGGAGCACAGGCTCCGGACGCGCAGGCTCAGCGGCCATGGCTCACGGGCCCAGCCGCTCCGCGGCACGTGGGATCCTCCCGGACCGGGGCGCGAACCCGGTTCCCCTGCATCGGCAGGCGGACGCGCAACCACTGCGCCACCAGGGAAGCCCTTAGTATGTGTTTTGAAGAACAGAGTATATGCCACTTGTCTTCTAGAATATTTTACATCCATATTTGCCTATAGTTTCTCATAATTAAATTTAAAGTTACTTTTTTAGATAATATTACTATGCAGGTGATATTGTACATCATATTAGGAGATACATGATATCAGTTTGTTTGTAATGACTGATGATTTTGCTTTATCTCTTTTTTTAAAACTTTATTTTATATTGTAGTATAGTTGAGTAACAATGTGATAGTTTCAGGTGTACAGCAAAGTGAGTCAGTTATATTTCTCTGTCTGACTTATTTCACTCTATGACAATCTCTAGGTCCACCCATGTTCCTGCAAATGGCATTATTTCATTGTTTTTAATGGCTGAGTAATATTCCATTGTATATCTGGTCCATTTGGACCATGTTATTCTCAGGATATATGCTCAGGAGTGGGATTGCTGGATCATATGGTAGCTCTATTTTTAGTTTTCTAAGGAACCTCCATACTGTTCTTCATAGTGTCTGTACCAACTTGCATTCCCACCAACAATGTAGGATGTTTCCCTTCTCTCCACACCCTCTCCAGCACTTATTATTTGTAGATGTTTTGATGATAGCCATTTTGACTGGTGTGAGGTGATATCTCACTGTAGTTTTGATTTGCATTTCTCTAATAATTAGAGATGTTGAACATCTTTTCATGTACCTATTGGCCATCTGTATGTCTTCTTTGGAGAAATGTCTATTTAGGTCTTCTGCCCATTTTTTGATTGGGTTGTTTATTTTGATGATATTAAGCTGCATGAGCTATTTATAAATTTTGGTTTTTTTAATCTCTTAATTTAAATGGTGACTGCAATATCTTGTCATTCAAAAGGCATATTATTTTTATCTCTGAACCAAAAAAGTAATCTGTATTGTAATATTTGAGTATGAATACCCTGATGTTCAACAAACTTTCAGGCCATCAATTAGATAGATCTATCTAATCTGTGATAGATTAAATCAAGAGACAAGTATTCATTGCTTCTTTTGGGGTCTGTACTTTGTCATGTGGCTTACTTTGGCCACAGAGATGTCAATGGAGGTGATGAAATCACTCTCCAATGTCCTTGCTCAGTTGGGCTTTATCTTTTGCACTCGTGCCTTTCACCATGAGAAGAATGTGACTGGAATCGCCCCTGGTCCAGGAGAAAGAGAAACACATGAGATTGATCTGAACCCAATAAGCAGCCTGGAGTAACTATACAGGAAGAAGAAATAAATGTTCTTTGTACCTGCCACAACATAAGACTGTATACGAATGGAATATAGCATACATTGATGATCTTTACTTGACTTAGTAACTTTGGGTCTTGAAAAATAATGATTCTCTAATTTTTTTCCATCCATATTTATTAACTTGACTTAAATAAATCTATCTCTCTCTTTCTCTCTCCTTGTTCTTTTTTTTATGAGTCATTATGGATACAATTTTTTTTTATTCAATAGGTTATAATTTATTTAGAGCATTATTGTTTTTAAAATTTAAATTATATCAAACTGTACAAGGGAATACCCTTAACACTATTATGTTCTTTGGACATGACCCCGTTGTCTCTGGGCACTTCTTTGCTTTCTGTAATAAGAGCATATTCAATGCTGCCCAGATGTGGGATCACCCATTTCTCAAGGATCTCTTATCCAAGTTAGTGGGGAATGGTACTGAAAAATCAAGATATGGGCTCTATGTATTTTCAGTCTTACTCTAAGTGATTGCTTCTAGTCCTATTGGAAAGCTAAGGAATATATATATATATATATATATATATATATATATTCAATTCATGATTTCATATAAAGGCCTCAAATAGTGGGGAATGGTACTGAAAAATCAAGATATGGGCTCTATGTATTTTCAGTCTTACTCTAAGTGATTGCTTCTAGTCCTATTGGAAAGCTAAGGAATATATATATATATATATATATATATATATATATATTCAATTCATGATTTCATATAAAGGCCTCAAATGCAAATCCAACATTATGCATTTTTTATATCTAAGGCCAAACTTTTTCTAGAGAAATATACTTCAGTTATTTCCAACCAAAGAAAGAAAGAAAGAAAGAAGAACATTTAAGGAGCTGAATACATTATCAAGAGGCAGATGGATTTAAAAACAAACATTGGGAAAGAAGAAGCAGCTGCTTAAGACCAAAGAACAAATGACAAGTTATATCCACAGGCACCTGTTCTTTTGTTTTCTTTATTCCTAAACATGGCAGTTTTTTTCCTCCCATTTGTCTCTTTCTTTGCTCATTATAACTCTCTCTCTACATTTTCATCTTCTCTATCTTCTCTTTTTTTCCTTATAATCTTCGGTTTAATTTTTTGTCTCTCATTTGTCATCTGTATCATGTGGAAATTAGAGAAAAGTGAGTGGTATTTTTATACTCTAGCTTGTTCTCTAAATTTGTCTATTCAAGACACCAATCCCTTCTCTTAAAAAAAGAAGCATAAAAGGAATTTAATAATAAGCACAACATGGTTGTACTCTCTTCAAGTAATTTTTGCAAAACTTAGCATGTATAAAATCTTTGCTCCTTTTTTCTGCCAAAAGCAAAAAAAAAAAAAAAAAAAAAAGGAAAAACACTTTATGGTTCTAAGATACATATTTTCTGAAAAGTCAGCGTAGGAAAAGATTTAATGAGAGAACCAACATGTGTTACCTCTTTACTAAAATACAGATATAAAATTCTAGCTTCCTCAATTGAAATTCGCTATCATGCACAGCACACATTTTAAACGAGAAGTTAGATCCATTAAAAGATAATGAAAATGCTTTACTGTTATAATGATGATTTTGCATTTTATAGTGTTTCCAACAAGAAATCAGAGTAGTGTAAAGACTTCCAGAGATTACCTAGCAAAGCTCTTTGCCTTTTGATATACTACAACAAAAAAATGTAAAACTTTCATACTCTCAGGACATTGTTTAATTCAGAATTATTTATTTAATTCAGGAGGTGTAGGTAACTGTTACCAAATACCACTTATATATATATATATATATATAATATTTTCCCCATATTTTTTCCTTTACTCTAGTGATATGCCATTATACTTCTTGTTATTTCCATAATGACATGTAATTACAGTCTCACCTCAGAGCAAGTGACTAGTTCATATTGATAATACTTTGTAGCAAATATAGGTTTGGATTTCCCCCTCTCAGTTCTTTGGAATTGATCTTCAACTTAGTATTTTAGTGTTTAGATATATTCTTTACCTTGAAAAGGTATGGAAACTTTGAATTCTTGACATTAAAATAATCTATTAATTAATATGCCCTTTAAATGTATACATTTAAATTGAACATTTATATAACAATGGTGAATGAAATTGATTTTTATACAGAGACCTAAAAGTTGTTATGATTTTTACACACCTCTTTCTCTTAGAATATAAGGTGTTTGCAAGTAGGGAATGAAACCCATCACAGTTGTAACCTTAGTGTTTACCGAAGATCATGGTATTTGTAAAACTTAAAAAACATTTGTTTAAAGCATAAATAGTGAAAGAAGCTAGAGGAATAAATGTATAGATTAAATGAGTTTTTAAAATTAATAATTGGGGGATTTCAGAATTGTTTCCAATGTGGAAGCATCTTTGTTTAAATCTTAGTTCCTAGAATGAGATGACTGCATGGAGCGTGGAAGCCAAATTTTTCACCTCAAAAGCTTTCTGAAATGTAGGCATGAGGTGATGGAGACACAGAACACAGGAAGAAGGGTGGCTGCAGATACCGTGCATTCACCGCTTCAGTCTGCCTTTAGCTGTTTCTGTTTAAATAACTGCTGAAGACAAGAGTCAGATTTAATTAACACTATGAATCTGGGGAACTTAACCACAGATCAGTCAATCATCTGTCAAAAATCATAAGTTTTGACAGATGACTCCTAAAAATATGATATTTGAAAACTATAAGTTGTGAAATTGGCTTTGATGCCCAAGGGAAGGAGGAACCTAAACCTGCAGTGATTCCGGGGAAGAAACACATCCCACCCCTAGTTTTTCCTTATTAAATCTAATCCGTTAACTGTCATGTAGAGGAAACCTGATATAAAAACAATCCCAATTCCTTTTTTATTACTTATATCTTTCTGTGTTATGGCTCAGTGAGGTTTTGTTGTGGTAATGATTGTTTTTATTTGTGTTCACAAAAACATTTCTTAATCCAAATGAATGTATCTCTTCTGGTGGGTTTTTGGAAACAGTAACAAAGCAGTGAGAAAGATATTTTGGCATGGTAGGGAAAGGAGAAAAACTTTCTAAATAACAAGAGTAGGCTCATAATTCTTAAGGAACAGTTTAAATACTATATTAAATGAGAATTCAGTGAGTTTACCAAGCCTAATACAGGAAGTCAGAGTCAGGAGGGTTATTCCTACTCAAGGGCTCCAACAGATTCTAATTGCAGGCTTACAGATATCAGTGAAGGACTTCGTACGGGAGCACACCATCAATTTCATGACCCCTATGCAAGAGACTGGCAACGTTCAGCTGGGCATTGAGAGATCAGTAAGGGTCAAACTACCAATCATAATAAAATTTAGGGTTTTTCTAGTCCAACTTCATCATTTTACAGACTCAAAAAGTGAAACTCAGAGACGTAAAGAAACTTACTCTATTTCAGTTTGAAATTTTAAACTAAAGATATAAAGAGGGTACTATAAATTTTGTTGAGACTACTTGACAATTAAAAACCACTAAAAGAGCAACTTACGAAACTCATGAGAGTTGAAAGATGCTTCCAGTATCAGATAAGCTGTAGTGTTTCTTTGATTTCACAAAATTGGAACAGTAAATAGAATTTAGAGAAAGTACAGAGGTTTGGTCTCATGAGGTAATTAATAAGATTTCTCTATTTTCATAGCCTAGGAACCACAAAACATGGGGTTTAAAATAAGGAAATCATAGGTAGCCAAGCAGACAAAGGCAACCCCACTGTATTTCAGTTAACAGAATCACTGAGAACAGAAGATGGATCATTACAAAAGGTGATATAGAGCAAAACAACAACAAAAAATCCAGAATATGTGTAAATAAATTATAGTGACAGTCAATCCTTCTCAAAGAGATGCTAAATCTCAAAAAGAAGAAAATTCTATAGAATATAAGCTTGAAAATTATTTATCAATTAAAAACTGACATATAATTCTCTGTGGAAGCTAGTTGGCTTTATTAAAATATGAGAAACACCCAGGAAGACAAACTCCTTCACTGCATACACTTTTGAGATTAACAAAATCAGGACTATGATGAAAATATTGAAACTTTGTTTCCATATATACATTTGACATTTTATGAACAAAGAGGTTATTTCTTAGACATTTTAATTTTTTTCCCTTTTCTGGCAATTTATTTTAAATTAAATGATATAAAATGCTAAGTCAGTTTAAAGTTGCAGCAGAACTAATTCAAATAATGAAATAACCCCTTACAGCAAGTCTTTGAATCATTAGAGGATTTTCAGATAATTTCTTGTGAATGCAAACAAGATAATCATACAAGTGCACATATCAAATAGCCCTTTCTTCAAACACTAATGGTCATGCATATTCAGCAATGCAAATATTGACTTTTTTGATAGATTGGATCAGATTGAAAAGTGTCTGATAAGAAAGCATAATCATTTTGTGGAATGTGGCAATGACCTTCATGCTCCCAATGCCAAGGATGTATTCCACTTGAATCTCTGATTCTGCCACCCTTTAAACAGTTTCCACAACTTGAGAAATAAAATAGACATCTGGGAAAGGGCAGTCTTTGCCAGTACAATAAAGGCTTGGAAGAAATAAACAGGCCTCGTGTCTTATGATGTTTCTCAGGAGACCCAGACCAACAAAGCCTAAGGTTGCAACTGACTTCTCAAAAAGACAAACCAGCGCATGAAAATCTTCCTCCCTCTGAATAAACTGGGGAGAGAATAGAAAAGGTCAGCCGACTGTATACTAAATAATCAATATACTCTGGAAATATAATACTCTAATTAGCTTGAAGTATTTAATGTTTCAAGGAGAAAAGTATCCTAGTACCTTTCAACCAAGATACTGTTAAAAATATTACAACAGGTTTTACATTTATTGAACATAGACTGACGATGCTCCAAAATACCAGTTAAAAGCATAGCCATAGGATCAAATCTTAAAAAAATATGGCTAACTATATATTGACATTTATACATGTACTCTAATAACTTAAAAATGAATGCTACCTTATTGAAATATTAAATGCATTAGATAGTGATGTCAGTCTAATGTCAAAAGGTTACAAACTGCATGATTTCATTCATATGTCACTTTGGAAAAGGTGAAAAGTATATGGACAGAAATCAGATCAGCAGGGAAGGTTTGACTGTGGAGGAAAAGCATTACGGAGTATTACTGGTTGATGGATCTGTCTAGTATCTTGATTTTGGTAGTAATTACAAAATGCTAAACAGGTCTTAAAACTCATAGATCTGTGGGCTTTCTATTCTGTTCCATTGATCTATATTTCTGTTTTTGTGCCAGTACAATACTCTTTTGATTACTGTAGCTTTGTAGTATAGTCTGAAGTCAGGGAGTCTGATTCCTCCAGCTTTGTTTTCAAGATTGTTTTAGCTATTCAGTATTTTGTGTTTCCTTACAAATTGGAAAATCTTTTGTTCTAGTTCTGTGAAAAATGCCATTGGTAATTTGATAGGAATTGCATTGAATGTGTAGATTGCTTTGGGTAGTATAGTAATTTTCACAATATTGATTCTTCCAATCAAAGAACATGGTATAGCTCTCCAGCTGTTTGTGTCATCTTTGGTTTGTTTCATCAGTATCACGCAGTTTTCTGCATACAGGTCTTTTGCCTCCTTAGGTAGGTTTATTCCTAGGTATTTTATTATCTTTGTTGCAGTGGTAAATGGGATTGTTTCCTTAACACCTATGTTCACCTAATCTATGATAAAGGAGGCAAGAATATACAAAGGAGAAAACACAGCCTCTTCAATAAGTGGTGCTGGGAAAACTGGAGAGCTACATGTCAAAGAATGAAATTAGAACACTCCCTAACACCATACACAAAAATAAATCCAAAATGGATTAAGGACCTAAATGTAAGGCCAGACACTCTAAAACTCTTAGAGGAAAACATAGGCAGAACACGCTTTGATGTAAATTGCAGCAAGATCTATTTTGACCTACCTTCTAGAGTAATGAGAATAAAACCAAAAATAAACTAATGGAACCTAATTAAACTTAAAAGCTTTTGCAGAGAAAAGGAAACCATAAACAAGACGAAAAGACAACCCTCAGAATGGGAGAAAATATTCACAAACGAATCAACGGACAAAGGATTAATCTCCAAAATATATAAACAGCTCTTGCAGCTCAATATTAAAGAAACAAACAACCCAATCCAAAAATGGGCAGAAGACCTAAATAGACATTTCTCCAAAGAAGACATACAGGTGGCCAAGAGGCACGTGAAAAGATGTTCAACATCACTAATTATTAGAGAAATACAAATCAAAACTACAATGAAGTATCACCTCACACCAGTCAGAATAGCCATCACCAAAAATTCTACAAACAATAAATGCTGGAAAGGGTGTGGAGAAAAGGTAACCCTCCTGCACTGTTGGTGGGAATGTAAATTGATACAGCCACTATGGAGAACAGTATCGAGGTTCCTTAGAAAACTAAAAATAGAACTACCATATGACCCAGCAATCCCACTAATGGGCATTTACCCAGAGAAAACCATAATTCAAAAAGATACATGCACCCAAACATACACAGCAGCACAATTTACAATAGCCAGAACATGGAAGCAACATAAATGTCCATCAACAGAGGAATGGATAAAGAAGACATAGTACATATATACAATGGAATATTACTCAGCCATAAAAAGGAACTAAATTGGTCATTTGTAGAGATGTGGATGGACCTAGAGACTGTCATACAGAGTGAAGTAAGTTAGAAAGAGAAAAACAAATATTGCATATTAACGCATGTGTGTGGAATCTAGAAAAGTGGTATAGATGATCTTATTTGCAAAGCAAAAGTAGAGACACAGACTTAGAGAACAAATGTGTGGATCCCAAAGGGGGGAAGGGGGGGTGAGAGGAATTGGGAGATTGGGATTGACATATATACACTATTGATATTATGTATGAAATAGATAACTAATGAGAACCTACTGTATAGCACAAGGAACTCTACTCAATGCTCTGTGGTGACCTAAATGGAAAGGAAATCCAAAGAAAAAGGGGATATAAGTACACACATAGCTGATTCACTTTGCTGTACAGTAGAAGCTAACACAACATTGTAAAGCAACTATACTCCAATAAAAATTAATTTAAAAAATAAAAGTTAAAAACAACAACAAAAAACTCATAGATCTGTACATGAAAATAAGAAATAAAAAATTTCACATATAATGTGTGGATAGAGATATAGAAATAGGTATAGGGATTGATATAAAAGTAGATAGATATTTATTCATGTATCTCTTGATTATGTGGATAATGGTTGTATGTGTCAATATGTTGTCAAGCTCACAGGACAAAACCTACCCCCAGATGTTTACAGCAGCTTTATTCATAATTGCCAAAACTTGGAAGTAACCATTATGTCCTTCAGTAGGTGAATGGACAAATAAACTGTGGTCCATCCAGACAATAGAATATTATTCAGCACTAAGAAGAAATAAACTATAAAGCCATGAAAATACATGGAGGAACTTAAATGTATGTAACTAAGTAAAAGAAGTCAATCTGAAAAGCCTAGGTACTGTGTGACTCTAACCATATAAACCTGGAAAAGGCAAAACTATGGAGACACTAAAAAGGTTAGTGGTGGCCAAGGGTTAGAGGGGAGGGAAGAATGAATAGGCAGGAATGAATGCAAAGGAATTTTAGGGCAGTGAAAATACTCTCTACGATACTATAAAGGTAGATACATATAATAATAATTTGTTGTTGTTGTTGTTGTACGTGTGCCTCTCACTGTCGTGGCCTCTCCCGTTGTGGAGCACAGGCTCGGGACGCGCAGGCTCAGCGACCATGGCTCACGGGCCCAGCCGCTCCACGGCATGTGGGATCTTCCCAGACCGGGACACGAACCCATGTCCCATGCATCGGCAGGCAGACTCTCAACCACTGTGCCACCAGGGAAGGCCCAATAATTTTTAAAATCTCATACAACCCCTATAATTGAATTATACCTCCATAAATAGTTAAAAGTCATTTAAAGTAAATGTAGATATACAGGAAATAACTTTGGAGAAGCTATTTCCATAATTTTAAATTAAATCCAAATTAAAATATTCAAAATAAAACAAGGTAAAGGGCTTCCCTGGTGGCGCAGTGGTTGAGAGTCGGCCTGCCGATGCAGGGGACACGGGTTCGTGCCCGGGTCCGGGAAGATCCCACACAAAATAAAACAAGGTAAAGGGCTTCCCTGGTGGCGCAGTGGTTGAGAGTCGGCCTGCCGATGCAGGGGACACGGGTTCGTGCCCTGGTCCGGGAAGATCCCACATGCCGCGGAGCGGCTGGGCCCGTGAGCCACGGCCGCTGGGCCTGCGCATCCGGAGCCTGTGCTCCGCAACGGGAGAGGCCACAGCAGTGAGAGGCCCGCGTACCGGAAAAACAAAAACAAAAACAAACAAACATAAAAAAACAAGATAAAATTCAGATGCTACACAGTCTAGTGGATTGTATTCAAAGTAGTGAGGCTGAGTCCATGCTTAGTCAACTCTGTTTTAAGAATTTAGGCTATATGATCAATATTAAAGCAGTTTCTATGTGACTCATATCATGATAAGAATTTAATATGTTGGATTTTGGGCAAGAAAGATATATTGGATTATATACAAAATGCCTTCTTTATCAAGACACGCTTAAAAGTACTTAATTTTATTTTTTTTAGGTTCTTCTGATGCATTTTCAAAGAAAATGATATTGTAAAATCATGATCAATAAAGTTACTTAAATTTTAAACACTTTTAAATATGAATAAATTATTAACACTACCTTGTTACAAAGTATGTATAATAAAAATGTGTTAATATAATAAATAAAATGTAATAAAATATACCAATTCTTCTTTTATAATTTAACATTAATTTACATACATATAAATTATATTACCATTATGTAAATTTCTTTTCTAACTCATTAAGAAATACAGGGAGAAATACAAATAGATATGAAAATTCATAGGATGATATGATAGTACCTATTACTACACTGATACTACACTGAAAGGCTATTTAGTTTTTAGCTTAAAGTATAATCTTATTCTTTTCCTGAGCAAACATTTTAAACTTAATTCCCTATGAATCGTCATAACCTTAGTTGAAAATGAATTGAATAATACACTCACTCCTGAACACTTTCCAGTGAATGAAATATGTGAGGCACGACACACAAAGTTTTAAAATTGAATCATAGCTAACAAATAAGTATTCTCTCTAGCTAGGTGTTAGATGTACATGCCCAAACTTGCTGTCTTCACTCACCTGGAGATCAGAATATAGCAGTTACTAGCAGGATGTTAGCAATGGAATCACAGAACTGAGTGAATAGAAATAGACTTTGTAAAAAAAAAAAAAAAAAAAAAAAATTCTCTAGATGTGGATCAAGTTGCCAACACTGATTTCCCAACAAAATTTATTACACTGTCACTGATTTGGAAATACCATCAAGGCACAAAAATAAAAGGGCTATTAATATATTCAAATTGGAAATACCATGTTTTAATTTCATATAATTTTATCTTAATGTAAATTAATTCACATAATGTATTGTTTTCTCTCATATCTACTGAATAACCAATGCCAGTTCATAATCTGCATCTAATTTTATACCTAGGATAATTAAGCTTTGGGAAAGCAGAAAAACTGAGTTCCTGGAGAACTAGGAGTTTCAAAGTTGTGAACCTATTTTGGTGGCTCCATCATGAACTATCCTCAACTCTGCATGTTCTTTCTCTTACTTAGTTCAATATTTCTGTTGGAAGATAATTTTTTGTAGAAACTTTTTTCATGTATTCTATCAAATATTTTAAGATAGAAGTACAAGTCAAGCTCCTGCATTATTAATTCATTAAAAATATTTATCAAAGATCTACTACATACTAATATTCTACAGATAGGGCATACAGAAGCGACCCAAAAAGATGGAAACCCTGTCCTCATGTAACTCACATCTTAGTGAAGGAAGCAGACATTAACAGGATGAACAAATAAAAGATATAGTTCGTTAAAAGTTTATAAGGCCATAACAAAAGAGAAAGCAGGGTTAGAGGAGAGGAAGTACTAGAATGGGAAGTTTCAGTTTTTAATAGAAGGGTCAGAGCAGACCTCATGGAGAAGTTGGCCTTTAAGCATGGACAGACATCAATGATACAAAAGAATAAACCATGTGGACAAGGAAGTAAGGAAGTGTTTCAGAAAGAGGGAGAATGGAGTGCAAAGACCCCAGGAAGAGACTGTCTGATATAGTCTTGCTCAAGAAGCAGCAAGGGGGATGAGGCAGGAGCAACATGAGTGAAAAGAAAGTGATACTGGCTGCGGTCAGAGATGTAGAGGCAGGAACACATTTCACAGGGCCACGTGAGTAATTTTAGGTCTTTGGCCTTTAGGCAGGTAGAGAGCCATAGAGTGGTTTGAGCAGAGTGACTCTAGAGGAATCCTTCTGGCTGCTGGACTGAGAAGAGTTTGAAGGGAAGAAAATGCAGGCAGGTAGTG
Source organism: Physeter macrocephalus (assembly GCF_002837175.3). NCBI lineage: Eukaryota > Metazoa > Chordata > Mammalia > Artiodactyla > Physeteridae > Physeter > Physeter macrocephalus. Next base: position 5,645,669 of record NC_041220.1, read on the forward strand.
AGTAATTGGGGTAAACTTCTAAAGCAGAGATACAAAAGCAGTAGAAACAGAGGTGTGGGGCATCTTAGAGCTTTGAAATAGAGAGAGTGACCTAGTGAAAGAGAGGATTCAAAGTTGATGCAAGATTTGACTGAGCACACGGAAGAAAGGAGAAGCAAATTGAGATGATGAAGATACCAAGAGAAGGAAGAGGTATTCTGGTTGGATAGGATAAGTTTGAGATGTCTTAGGTATTCATGTATAGATATGTTTCAATATGCCTCACAGTTTGTGGGTGTGTGTTTTGTTTTCTAGACATAAGGCATTATGATGCCTTATTTGATAACAAGTGGTGACTCCATGGCTTGAATGTCAAATGTAAACCAAGATTTCAAAAAATTTGTCAATAATTATTTTTTCAATAATTCAGTGATATGGTTGATGCTAAAACTTGAAAAAAAAAAGTCATGACACTCATATAAATGAACTCATTTCCAAAGCCTCTTGGTAGATTATGCTTCAAAAAAGAAAATTAAATGGTTTATGAGTTAACTTTATTACTGAATACAACAATATCAACTAAAAAGGAACAAGAAAAATTATGTAAGTTACATATGAGGCATTTGATAAATTGTGTGATTTCTTTGAAAAATTATAATTTATAACTGGGAAAGTGTCCTTTTCAAAAGTATGAAATTAATTTTACCTTTGCATATGTTTTACTCATAATGAAAATTACTCAAAAGTAAATGGAAAAACAGTATACATTTTTTTTTTTTGCTCTTGGTGTATATAGAAATCAAAGACTTTAAAGCTGTGTGATTATAGGACTTTCTCACACCTTATTACAGGCTCACAAAAGAACAACTCTTTTCAAGGAATCTGGCTTTTGAATTAAGAATACTCTACCAAGTGACCCAGCAATCCCACTACTGGGCATATGCCCAGAGAAAACCATAATTCACATAGACACATGCATCCCAACATTCACTGCAGCACTATTTACGATAGCCAGGATATGGAAGCAACCTAAATGTCCATCAACAGAGGAATGGATAAAGAAGATGTGGTAAATATATACAATGGAATATTACTCAGCCATAAACAGGAATGAAATTGGGTCAATTGTAGAGACACAGATGGACCTAAAGACTGTCATTCAGAGTGAAGTAAGTCAGAAAGAGAAAAAAAATATTGTATATTAACGCATATATGTGGAATCTGAAAAACTGGTATAGACAATCTTATTTACAAAGTAGCAATAGAGACACAAATGTAGAGAACAAACATATGGATACCAAAGGGGAAGGGGGGTGTGGGATGAATTAGGAGATTGGGATTGACATATATACAATATTGATACTATGTATACTATGTAAAGAGACAACTAATGAGAACCTACTGTATAGCACAGGGAACTCTACTCAGTGCTCTGTGGTGACCTAAATGAGAAGGAAATCCAAAAAAGAGGGGATATATGCATACATATAGCTGATTCACTTTGCTGTACAGTATAGACTAACACAATATTGTAAAGCAACTATACTCCAATAAAAATTTTTTAAAAAAGAAATAAAGCTAGAGAAATAACCCAGAAAAAAAAAAGGTATGCTTACACTATACTGTAATGTATTATATGTGCAATAGGAGAACTTCCCTGGTGATCCAGTGGTTAAGAATCTGCCTTCCAATGCAGGGGGTGAGGGTTTGATCCTTGGTTGGGGAACTAAGATCCCACAGGCCATGGAGCAACTGAGCCTGCGAACTGCAACTACTGAGCCTGAGCCCTCTGGAGCCCGTGCGCCACAACTAGAGAGACTGTGTGCTGCAGCTACTGAGCCCACATACTCTGGAGCCCATGCTCCACAACTAGAGAGAAGCCCGCATGCTGCAACTAGAGAAGCCTGCATGTTGCAACAAAAGATCCTGCATGCTGCAACAAAGATCCTGCATGCCACAACTAAGACCCAATGAGACAAATAAATATTAAAAAAAAAAAAGAATACCTTAGTGGAATGCCTTTTTGTGGCAAGGGGGGAGGAGTAGTGAATAAAACTAACACTAAATTTATTTTAACCTGATTTTTGGTTTCTGTGAACATGTATGTGTGTGTGTGTGTGCATGGTATGCACATGCCTGTGTGTAAGACAGTTGTTTTACTTGGAATATATAATTGATTCAAATATCAACAATTTGTGTAATAAGATTACAGTTATTAAACGTGGCCAAGATGGTGGGGTAGGAAGACTCTGAGCTCCCCTTCTCCCATGGGCACACCAAAATTACAACAATTTACAGAGCAACTGTCTATGAAAATGACATGAAGGCCAGCAGAAAACACTTTCCACAACCAAAGGTATAAAGAAGGAATGACAAAGAGATGGGTGGGAGTGTCAGAGACCACATATAGACCGCCCACAGGTACACAGCCCACAAACAAACAGGAGGATAATCACAACTGCAGAGATTCTCCTCAGGGAGAAAGGGGTCCGAGCCCCACATCAGGCTCCATGGCTTAGGGAACCTGCAATCAGGAAGCATATCCGGCTTTGAAGGCCAGTGTTGCTTGTGCATGGGAGCTGGGGGGCTGTAGGAAACAGAGACATTGCTCTTAAAGGGTGCACTAAAAATCTCATATGCTCCAAGTCAGACTGCAGAGGCTGTAATTTGAAAGGAACCTGGGTTAGACACACTGGTTGATCTTGGAGAGCTTCCCGGAGAAGCAGGAGACGACTGGGATGCTACCTGAGGACACAGACTCTGGAGGCAGCCATTTTACGGAGCTCCCTCTTCCATGAGGACAGTGGTGCCAGCAAGCACCATTTTGGAGTCCTTCCTGTAGCCTGTTAGTGTCTGGGGATCAGCGGCCCAACAGCGATCTTTATCAGCCTAGCGACCCCAAGGACCCTGCTGCCAGCCATGCTAGGACCCAGCCGTGCCCACCAGTGGCCAGCACCAGCTCTGGGACTCCCTACGTTATGCAGCCAACAATGCCAGGACTAGGCCCCATCCACCAATGGGCTGGCAGCCACCAAAGACAGCAGGGCTGAAAGTCAACCAGACCAGTGTGCCCACCTTCCTCAGCCCCACCACAACAGAATGGCCCACACAGTCCATGTGAAGGGCACCCCTAGAGCATAGAGGTCTCAGGATCAGAGGGGAGAGTGTTGCTAGGCCCCAAAGGACATATCCAAAACAAGGTTACTTCACCACAATGGATTGGGAAACATAACCAACTTACCTGATACACAGAAACAAACATAATGAGTTAGGTAAAATAAGAAGAAAGAAGAATATGCTCCAAATGAAGAATAAGACAAGACTGCAGAAAGAATAAATAAGCAAAGAAGAGATAAGCAACCTACCTGATAAAGAGTTCAAGGAAGTGACCACAAAGTTGCTTAACAAACTTGGCAGAAGAATGGATGAACACAGGAGAATTTTAATAAAGATTTTAAAAAATATAATGAAAAACCAAATAGAGCTGAAGAAGAGAGTAACATAAATTAACAAAATACACTAGAAGAAATCAACAGTAGACAAGATGGTACAGAGGAATGGATCAGTAAACTGGAAGACAAATTAGTAGATATCACCTAAACTGAACAGAAGGAGAAAAAATAACTTTAAAAAATGAGGATAGCTTAAGAGACCTCTGTGATGACATCAAAAATTCTAACATGTGCATTATAGGGGTCCCAGAAGTAGAAGAGAAAAGAAGAAAATGGGAGAGAATTTATTTGAAAAAATAATAAATAAAAACTTCCCTAACCTGGAGAAGGAAATAGAAACCAGTTTTTAGGAAGCACAGAGAGTCCCAAACAAGATGAATACAAAGAGGACCACAACAAAATACATTATAATTTAAATGGCAGAAATTATAAAGAAAGAGAGAATATTAAAAGTAGCAAGAGAAATTCAACTAGATACTTAAAAGGGAGCTCTCTGACTTTGCAGAAAATTTGCAGGCCATTGTAATAACATAGCCAAAATGATGAAAGAAAAAACCTTCAACCAGGAATACTGTATGTGGCAAGGCTATCATTCAGATTTGACAGAGAGATAAAGAGTTTTACAGACCAGCAGAAGCTAAGAGTTCAGTGCCACTCACCTAGATATACAACAAATGTTAAAGGGACCTTCCTAAGTGGAATAAAAAGACCACAATTTTAATGCTCCAATCAAAATACACAGAGTGGCTGAATGAATTTTAAAAAAAACAAAAAGAAGACTCATATTTATGCTGCTTACAGGAGACTCCCTTCAGCTCTAAAGACACACAGACTGAAAGTGATAGAATGGAAAATGATATTCTGTGCAAATGGAAATGAAAAGAAAGCTGGGGAAACAATACTTATATTAGACAAAACAGAATTTAAAACAAAGACTTTAATAAGAAAAAAGATGGACATTACATAATGATAAAGGGACTAATCCAACAACATGAATATAACATAAGTATACATGCACCCAAAATAGGAACACCTAATTACATAAAGCAAAACTTAACAATCATAAAATGAGAAATTGACAGTAACAGAATAATAATAAGGGACTTTTAACACTCTACTTACATCAATGGACAGATCAACTAGACCAAAAATCAATAAGGAATAACTGGCCTTAAGCACACATTATACAAAACGTACTAAATACATACATACAGGACATTATACCCCCCAACAGAAGAATACACATTCTTTTCAAGTGCACATGAAACACTGTCCAGGATAGATCACATCCTGGGCCACAATACATGTCTCAGTAAACTTAAAAAGACTGAAATCATACCAAACATCTTCTCTGACCACAATGGTATGAGACTAGCAATCAATTAAAGGAAAAAAACTGCAGAAAAGGCAAACACAAAGAGGGTTAACCATATGCTAATAAACAACCAGTGGGTCAAGAAGAAATCAAAGGAAAAATTTAAAAAATAACCAGAGACAAATGAAAATGGGAACATAATGATCCAAAATCTATGGGATACAGCAAAAATAGTTCTAAGAGGGAAGTATATAGTGACACAAGCCTACCTCAGGAAACAACAAAACAAATCTTAAGTAAAAAATCTAACCTTACAGCTAAAGGAACTATAAAAAGAATAAAGCCCAAAGGTAGTAGAAGGAAAAAGATAATAAAGATCAGAGCAGAAATAAATGAAATAGAGAAAAAAAAATAGAGTCTATCAATGAAACTAACAACTGTTACAAAAAAACAAAAACAAAATTTATAAGCCTTTAGCCAGACTTACCCAGAAAAAAAGAGAGATGGTCCAAATCAATAAAATCAAATGAAAAGAAGTTAAACACACAGAAATCCAAAGGATTATAAGTGATTGTTGTGAACAATTATACACCAAAAAGTAGATAACCTAGAAGAAATGGATAAATTCCTAGAAAAATACAATGAAGAATGAATCAAGAAGAAATAGAAAACATGTACAGATTACCAGTAATAAAATGAAATCAATAATCAAAAATCTCCCAACAAACAAAAGCCTAGGATCTGATGGCTTAATAGGTTAATACTACAAAATACTTAAAGAAGAGTTAACATCTGTCTTTCCCAAATATTCCAAAACGTTCAAGAGGAGGGAACACTTCCAAACTCATTTTATGAGGCGAACATCATCATGATACTAAAAAAAGACAAAGACACACACACAAAAAACAGGCCAACGTCACTGATTAACATAGATGCAAAAATGCTCAACAAAATATCAGCAAACTTAATTCAACATTACATTAAGAGTCATACAACATGAGCAAGTATGATTTATCCCAGAGATGTAAATATTTGCAAATCAAACATGATACACCATATTAGCAAATTTAAGAATAAAAATCATATGATCATCTCAATAGTTGCAGAAAAAGCTTTTGACAAAATTTAACATACATTTATGATAAAAACTCTCAGCAAAGTGAGTATACAGGAATTATACCTCAACTTAATAAAGGCCACATATGTCAAACCTACAGCTAATATCATACCCAATGGTGAAAAGCTGATGGAATTTCCTCTAATATCAGAAACAAGACAAGGATGCCCACTCTCCTCACTTTATATTCAACACAGGATTGGAAGTCTTAGCAACAGAAATCAGTCAAGGAAAAGAAATAAAAGGAACCCAAATTGAAAAGAAAGATGTAAAACCATGTCTCTTTACAGATGACACGAAACTATTTATAGACAATTCCTACGGCACCAGCAAAATACTATTAGAACTAATAAATAAATTCACTAAAGTTGCAGGATACAAAATTAATGTACAGATATCTGTTCATTTCCATACACCAACAATGTCACCAAAAAGAAATTAAGAAAACGATTCCATTTACAATTGCATCAAAAAAGATAAATTACATAGGGATACATCTAACCAAGGAGGTAAAACACCTGAATTCAGAAAACTACTACCATATTGGTAAAATAAATTGAAGATGACACAAATAAATGGAAAGATATACTGAGCTCATGGATTGGAAGAATTAATATTGTTCAAATGATCTTAATCCCCAAGGCAATCTACACATTCAAAGAATGTCCTATCAAACTTCCAAAGGAAATTTTTCACAGAACTAGAATGAAGAATTCTAAAATAGGTATGGAAACAAAAAGAGCCTTAGTAGCCAAAACAATATTGAGAAAGAAGACCAAAAACTTGAGGTGTCACGTTTTTCTAACTTCAGACTATACTACAGAGCTACAGTAGTCAAAACAGTATGATACTGGAACAAAAACAGACACATAGATCAATGGAACAGAATAGTGAGACCAGAAATGAACCATACTTAGACTGTAAACTAAGTTATGACAAAGGAGGGAGGAATATACAATGAGGAAAAGGCAGTCTCTTCGATAAATTGTGTTGGAACACTGGACAGCTATATATAAAAGAATCAAACTGGACTATTTCCTCACACCATATACAACAGTAAATTCAAAATGGCTTAAACATTTAAATGTAAGACCTGAAATCATAAAACTCCTAGTAGAAAACATAGGCAGTACACTCTTTGACATTGGTCTTAGCAATATTATTTTGGATATGCCTCCTCAGGCAAGGAAAATAAAAGTAAAAATAAAAATTGGGACCTAAATAAACTTAGAAGCTTTTGCACAATGAAGGAACTATCAACAAAATGAAAAAGGAGTCTACTGAATGGGAGAAGATATTTGCAAATGATGTAACTAATAAGGTGTTAATATCCAAAATACACAAAGAACTCAGTTAACTCAACATCAAAAATAAACAAATAAAAAAAAAACCATTTAAAAAATGGGCAGAAGACCTGAATGGACAAAAACGATGTACAGATGGCCAACAGACACATGAAAATATGCTCCACTTCACTAATCATTAGGGAAATGCAAATCAAAACCATGAGACACCACCTCACAGCTGTCAGAATGGTTATCATCAAAAAGACAACAAATAACAAGTTTTGGTGAGGATGTGGAGAAAAGGAGCCCTTGTGCCTGTTGGTGGGAATGTAATTAGTGCAGCCTCTCTGGAAACAGTATGGAGATTCCTCAAAAAGTTAAAAATAGAACTGCCATGTGATCCAGCAATTTAACTTCTGGATATTTACACTAAGGAAAAAAAAAAAGTCACTAATCGGAAAAGATATATGAACCCCTATGTTCATTGCAGCCTTATTTACAATAACTAATATACGGAAGCAACCTAAGTGCCCATCCATAGCCAAGTAGATACGGAAGATGTGATATATATATATATATATATATATATGTATATATATACATATATATACCTATATGTATATATATGTATATATATATGATATATATCGAATAGGACTGTGCACACTTAGCATTGGCTACTTATAACCACTCCATCAGATAAATGTGAAATTATTTCCTGCTGTAAAGAAGAAAAGTGACTTGCATAACTGCACAGAGTGAGGAAGCAATGGAATCAGGATTCCAGATCAGACAGCCTATCACTAGAGACTGTACTTGGCTTGCTATTATTGTGTCAAATCTTTATGTATCACCAACATCCTTCACGTACCAATCTTCCCTGAAAAACTGCTCTCTTAGTACCCAAAGGGAACATTGTTCTTATCAGACTTAAGCAGATGGACCAGAGTTATTCACTTGTCAGCACCTAGAATGCAATAATTAGCACTCTGATCAGTACTTTTGTATGAAAGATAGTGTATCACATCAAAAATATAAGTTAGGATACAGACCATTAGGTTGTTAATGCATTACTAATTTATATTCTCTAAATATTTCTCTAAATATATTGGCAGTTTCCCAAGTATCTGTTAACATGTAATGTGCTTTTTCTGTTGGATTAATATTCATTTTAATATCTAATGAAAATGTACTGCTCGTCTGAGTTAGCCAGAACTCTCTGGGGGCCCGTACCACTCTTCAGATCTCCTCAAGCCTAAGGCCTTTTGCTCTCCCCAAAAGACTGTCTACTACTCAGTTACTTCATGGATATAAAACCACTTTATTAGCAAGATGGGAATTAATGCAGTAACAGGATTATTTGCTAATCAAAGCCCCAAAACACCAGGGAGGTAAAGCCTTGTGCCTAGGAAAAGGTACCTTTTGCTACTGAATTCAATCCTGAGAATAGTTGTAAGAACTAGTGATTACAGGCTCCATCAAACATCAAGGGAACTAAGACTCAAAGGTATTAAATATGTTGTCCAAGGTAATATAACCTGCATATGGCCAAGCCACACTCTAACCATGAATTATCTGACTTCAGTGAGTGGCCTGCGGGTGCCTTGAACTAAGGCTGCTCACCAGTGAAATCTCAATGAAATTACACTCTAGAATTTGCTTGTCTTTCCAGATCCATCATCACAATGCTTGGCAAATATCCAGGCCCCTGTAAGTCATCTACAGCATCTGTTCCTGTCCTTCCACATCCAAATATTCACCATTGACTCTAACTTCTTCATCAGTCTTCAGCTCTCTCCCTCTGCTCAAACTTTGTTGCTACTGCCATAATTTAGGCAATGCATATTTCACACAACTGCCCCCTCACCTGCTTTCCCTGTCTGTTTAGTCCATGCTCTACACAGCTACTGGCATATAAAATAACATATAAAAATAATCATAATAAAAATAATTTAATAACCTTTGCCTACAGCATCATGTTTTTTCTTGCATCCAAAGGCATCCTGTTTGTACCACCTGGTGTGTTCTCTCCCCCCTTTGGAACCATTGGCCCAGAATATTGTTTGATAGATAGGCCATCTTTATTTGCTTCCTACTATTATTGCACTATATAGCTGTATTTTTGCATGACTTGAAGGTTTGATTATAAATAAGGAATACATATTAACTTTGAGAAGAATATCTTTTGCTAATTAGAAACTATTTCTAACATCACAAAAATCACTCTCTTGGGATAGATGTTATGACAGGGGAATCATTTTTACAGTTAAAAATATGTACCATGTTTTAGTAGGCAATTATTTTTAAAGTGTGAAGTCACCACTCCAATAAAAGTTATGTGAATATAGTCAAAACACATGCTAATTAGATCTTTCATGGGATGAGTCAGACAGATGTATATTGTGGGTTTTTTTATAGTTTTACAATGTTTTATTTAACTTTTTATTATTACCTTGGTGAGGAGCAAATGAAGTAGCTATATTAATTTTTTAGAATTATTTTGAACTAATAAGGTCCTCATAGATTTAAAAATATATTTAGAAACATAATTTTCATCACATGATTTATTTGATGAATTAAACACAATATATTTTGCATATAAATTTTTTATGTTTTAATAGATTTTTCCTTATTTTTTTAGAATATATCTTAAGATGTGTAGCATAAATGCATACAGTTGACAGAGAATAACTTACAGGGGTCATTGAGGAGGGAATGCAGTATGAACACATATCTGATATAAATGTCTAAAGAACTTAAGTAACCTTTGTAATATTCTTAAATATCTTCTGAATACATAGCAGTACTGTAGATAAGAGAGTTATATACATGCTCCTTACAATGGAAATTTCCTTCAGTTGAAGGCAAGTCAAATATACCTTAATACAAATGACAAATATTTTTTATTTAACATATATGTGTATATATGTGCACACATGTGTGCATGTATATGTAAGTGTGTGAACGTGAGTGTGGATCACAGGGTCTGCATCACCCTTAACAGTTAAGATTGAAGCAGCAATGGCCACAAGTAGAAGCCACAAGACCTCCAGTTAGAACAATACAAGAAACAAAGTTGGATGGCTGTAACAATCCTTCATCTAAAGCTACTCAAAGGAAGAAACTCTGTCTACCCTTTGCGTAAGAATTTTCACAATGTTCCGTACATCTTTGTGAACAAGATGGCTTTAACGTTCCTGTATGCATGATGAATTTTAGACAGGTTTTTCCCTGCATATAGGCCTCTGACCTCCCTTTTCTTGCAGAATTTACTTTAGAAAACATTCAATTATAATTTCTTTCTCTTCCACTTTGATATGTAAATCTACAACCCAGGAATGTCATTCCTAAGGACCTGGGAATCATCTCTTTGATATGTAATCAAGAAAGATTGTCCTCTTATCTCCCAGTCTCATGTTCTTTTCCATTACCTCACTCCACCATTTAAAGTCCTTTTGTTTAGGTGGAGTTGAGTTCAGTCTCTCTCACTTTTTGCAACAGGCTTTGACTCGTATTGAAATAGTCTGTAATAGAGACTTGCCACTTTTAACAAGTATCCATAGCAATTTTTCTTTACAATAAATGTGCAAGTATATAGCTGAAAGGTGATTTGATTGAATTGTTTTTGGATTAATAACCAGCCAATTCAGACAATTGGTTCATTCATGCAAATGGGACCTTAAATAGTTAGGTCTTTGGCTTTTTGTACTATATAAAAGAAATTGCATGGAGAGATTTAATAATAAACTTGTTTTTGGAGGGTCAACTAGTTAAGTTATTTATACATATATATATATATATATATATATATATATATATATATATACACACATTCTTTACCCTGGAAAATATGGGACCTTAAATAGTTAGGTCTTTGGCTTTTTGTACTATATAAAAGAAATTGCATGGAGAGATTTAATAATAAACTTGTTTTTGGAGGGTCAACTAGTTAAGTTATTTATACATATATATATATATATATATATATATATATATATATATATATATACACACATTCTTTACCCTGGAAAATAAATATATACTATTGTATTCATACATTAAAATATAGTTTTCTTACAAAAGAATATAAAGATTTAAAAAATGATTTGTCAAATGATCAAGTGACTAAACCTAAACAAAAGTGCTATAGAGTAATATTATTCCATTGCTTTCAAAGTTCAAGACTTATATTTTCAAATATGAAATTGGTCTTTAGCTAAGAAGGTAAATGCTGAAGGAGTGGCATACTGGAAAATAATTTTGTGAACTCAAATTTTACGAATATAAGTGAAATAAGTACTTTTTAGTATGTTAGTAAAGGAAAGAAATTATAACAGTCTAATTGTTAAGGGGAAATAGATATAAAAAATATTAAACTCTAAATTTATATTTATATTGCTCCTGCTTTACAGATAAATTTTGAAATAAATGTTGTTGCTTTATTTTATAGAAAATTTACTTTTAAACATAATACCTAGAAATATTTCCCACCCCAAGTGTCAAGTGTATTACTTAAAACACCACATTCACAACCTGAAGAATAAAAACCATATGATCATCTCAATAGATGGAGAAAAAGCTGTTGATAAAATTCGAAATTCATTTATGATAAAGTCTCCAGGAAGTGGACACAGAGGGAACATACCTCAAAATAATAGAGGTCATATATGACAAACCCTCCGCTAACCTCATACTCAATGGTGAAAAGCTGAAAGCATTTCCTCTAAGATCAGAAATAAGACAAGGACACCCACTGTCACCACTTTATTCAACATAGTTTTGGAAGTTCTAGTCACAGCAATCAGAGAAGAAAAAGAAATAAAAAGAGTTCAAATTTAAAAGGGAGAAGTAAAACTGTCACTGTTTGTAGATGACACGATACTATACATAGAAAATCCTAAAGACAACACCAGAAAACTAATAGAGCTCAGCAATGAATTTGGTAAAGTTGCAGGATACAAAATTAATACACAGAAATATCTTGCACTGCTATACACTAACAATGAAGCATCAGAAAAAGAAATTTGGAAAACAATCCCATTTACCATTGCATCAAAAAGAATAAAATACGTAGGAATAAACATACCTAAGAAGATGAAAGACCTGTACTTCAAAAACTATAAAACACTGATGAAAGAAATAGAAAATGAAACAAACTATTGGAAAGATATACTGTGTTCTTGGATTGGAAGAATCAATAGTGATAAAATGACTATACTACCCAAGGCAAACTGTAGGGATTCAATGCAATCCCTATCAAAATACCAATGGCGTTTTGTTTTTTTTTTTTTACAGAAGTAGAACAGGTGATTTTAAAATTTGTATGGAGACACAAATGATTCCAAATAGCCAAAACAATCTTGAGGAAGAAGAACAGAGCTGAAGGAATCAGGATCCCTGACTTCAGACTATACTACAAAGCTACAGTAATCAAAACAGTATGGTACTGGCACAAAAACAGACACATAGATCAATGAAACAGGATAGAAATCCCAGAAATAACACACACTTATTGTTAATTAATCTATGAAAAATGAGGTAAGAATATAAAATGGAGAAAAGTCTCTTCAATAAATGGTGCTGGGAAAACTGGACAGCTACATGTAAAAGAATGAAATTAAAACATTCTCTAACACCATATGCAAAAATAAACTCAAAATGGATTAAAGACCTAAATGTAAGACCGGATACTATAAAACTTCTAGAGGAAAATATACAACACTCTTTGACATAAATCACAGCAATGTCTTTTTGGATTCATCTCCTACAGTAATGGAAATAAAAACAGAAATAAACAATGAGATCTAATTAAACTTATAAGCTTTTGCACAGCAAAGGAAACCATTGACAAAATGAAAAGACAACCAACTGAATAGGAGAAAATATTTGCAAATGATATGAACTGATAAGGAATCAATATCCAACATATATAAACAACTAATACAACTGAACATCAAAAAACAAACAACCCAATTAAAAGATTGGCAGAAGAAGTGAATAGACAGTTTTCCAAAGAGGAAATGTGGATGGTCAACAGGGACATGAAAAGATGCACAACATAATTAATCATCAGGGAAATGCAAATCAAAACCACAATGAGATATCACCCCACACTTGGCAGAATGGCCATCATCAAAAAGAACACAAATAACAAATGCTGGCAAGGATGTGAAGAAAAAGGAACACTTGGACACTGTTAGTGGGAATGTAAATTGGTACAGCCACTGTGGAAAACAGTATGGAGGTTTCTCAAAAAAATAAACACAGAACTACATAATAACCCAGCAATTCCACTCCTGGGTATATATCCAAAACAACCAAAAACACTAATTCGAAAAGATACATGCACCTCAATGTTCATAGCAGCATATTTACAATTGCCAAGATATGCAAGCACCCTAAAGGTCCTCAACAGATGAATGGATAAAGAAGACTGACGTGTGTATGTATGTATAGAGAGGGATAGATATAGATACAGATGTATAAATATACATCTCTCTCTCTCTCTCTCTCTCTCTCTCTCTCTTTCTATATATATATATATATATATATAAGAAGCCCCCACAAAACTGATGACAAAAATAACACTTAAAAAAATACATGTTATCATTATTCTCACATGGATTCCAACCATGACCAATGACATGAAAAATCATCATTGTCATTCAAGTATAAGAACATCAATGACCAACATCCAAAAAACTCACCCACTGATAAAAATCATCAACAATTCATTTATTGACCTCCCAACCCCATCAAATATCTCATCATGATAACTTTGGCTCTTTACTAGGCATCTGCCTGATCCTACAAATCCTAACAGGCCTATTCCTAGCAATACACTCTACACCAGACACAACAACTGCCTTCTCATCAGTAGCACACATCTGTCGAGACATCAACTACGGATGAATCATTTGATACAGGCATGCAACGGAGCTTCCATGTTCTTTATCTGCCTTTACATTCACGTAGGACGTGGCCTACATTATGGATCCTATGCCTTTCAAGAAACATGAAACATTGGAATTATTCTACTACTTACAGTAATAGCCACTGCATTCATAGGCTACGCACTACCGTGAGGACAAATATCATTCTGAGGGGCAACAGTTATTACCAACCTGCTCTCAGCGATCCCATACGTCGGCACCACCCTTGTTGAATGGATCTGAGGTGGCTTTTCCGTAGATAAAGCAACACTCACACGATTCTTCGCTTTTCACTTCACTTTCCCCTTCATCAATACAGCACTAGCAGCTGTCTAGCTACTATTCCTCCACGAAACAGGATCCAGCAACCCCACAGGAATCCCATCCGACAGAGACAAAATTCCATTCCATCCCTATTACACAATCAAAGATATCCTAGGTGCCCTACTACTAATCCTAGCCTCAGTAATACTAGTCTTGTTTTCACCCAACTTGCTAGGCGACTCCTACAGCTACACCCCGGCAAACCCACTTAACACACCACCACACATCAAACCAGAGTGACATTTTCTATTCGCATATGCAACTCTACGATCAATCCCCAACAAACTAGGGGGAGTCTTAGCCCTATTACTCTCAATACTGATTCTAGCATTCATCCCAATACTCCACACATCCAAACAGCGAAGCATAATATTCCGACCTCTCAGCCAGTTCTTATTTTGAGGGCTAGTGGCAGATCTACTAACACTAACATGGGTTGGAGGACAACCCGCAGAACACCCCTTCATCATTATCAGACAACTCACATCAATTTTATACTTTCTTTTAATCTTAGTGCTAATGCCAGTCACTAGCATCATTGAAAACAATTTCCTGAAATGAAGAGTGTTTGTAGTATAACACATTTCCCTGGTCTTGTAAACCAGAAAAGGAGAACAACACACCTCCCTGAGACTCAAGGAAGAAGCCCTAAACTTCACTGCCAGCACCCAAAGCTGAAATTCTACTTGAACTATCCCCTGAAATTATAAGACATTTACGAAATTATTAAGTACTACGTCAGTATTAAAACAGTCCGTTTTCTCACACACTACTACGTACGTCGTGCATATCTGCATCACCACATTAACGAGTACATACATCTTATACATACATATTACATTATATGTATAATCATACATTACATTATTTACCCCATGCTTATAAGCATGTACATTATATTATTAGCATGGCATAGTACACACAGGTTATTAATCACACATAGTGCATTAAGTCAAATCATTTCCAGTCAACATGCATATCCAGTCCATTAGAGCACAAGTTTAATCACCAGGCCTCGTGAAACCATCAGCCCGCTTTGCAGGTGTCTCTCTTCTCTCTCCGGGCCCATAACTTTTGGGGGTTTCTATTGATGAACTTTATCAGACATCGGTTCTTACTTCAGGGCCATCTCACCTAAAATCGCCCACTCTTTCCCCTTAAATAAGACATCTTGATGCACTAATGACTCATCAGCCCATGCTCGCACACAACTGCGATTTCATACATTTGGTACTTTTTAATTTTTAGGGGGGAAGCTTGGACTCAGCTATGACCTTAACGGGTCTTAACACAGTCAAGCAAATTGTAGCTGGACTTTAATTGAAGATTATTTAGCAGCATCAACAATCCATGGTGTGCAATTCAGTCAGTGGTCACAGGACATAACGATATTATACGCGTACGTACGCGCAGGAGACGTGGCATTCCACTCTCCCCCCACCCCGTCTAAAACAATACCTCCGTCAAAACAAATCAGCCTCAGAACGCCCCCATCGTACCAATAAACTACTTAGATATTCACCACCCATACAGACAGACATCTCCCTAGATTCATCAGCCATTTTATCAAAAATTTAATACTAAATCTGACACAAGCCTCACAACACAGCCATACAAACACCACCTATGTATAACAAGCTGATGTAGCTTAAACAACCTCTAAAGCAAGGCACTGAAAATGCCTAGATGGGCTTACTAGCCCCATAAACACACAGGTTTGGTCCCAGCCTTTCTATTAGTTTTTAACAGAACTACACACGCAAGTATCTGCCCTCCAGTGAGAATGCCCTCTAAATCACTAAGATTAAAAGGAGCTGGTATCAAGCACACTATACCAGTAGCTCACAACACCTTGCTCAACCACTCCCCCACGGGAGACAGCAGTAATGAGAATTAAGCCATAAACGAAAGTTTGACTAAGCCATATTTATTAAGGTTGGTAAATTTCGTGCCAGCCACCATGGTCACACGAATGACCCAAATTAATAGAATTATGGCGTAAAGCGTGTTAAAGAATAACACAAAATAAAGTTAAATCTTGATTAAGGTGTAAAAAGCCACAATTAAAGTAAAAATAGACTACGAAAGTGACTTTAACATACCCTGATTACACAATAGCTAAGATCCAAACTGGGATTAGATACCCCACTATGCTTAGCCGTAAACCCAAACAATCATAGGAACCAGATTATCTGCCAGAGTACTACTACCAACAGCTTAAAACTCAAAGGACTTGGTGGTGCTTCACACCCCTCTAGAGGAGCCTGTTCTATAATCGATAAACCCAAATAAACCTCAGCAGCCCTTGCTAATTCAGTCTGTACACCGCCATCTTCAGCAAACCCTAAAAAGGAGCAAAAGTAAGCAAAGTATACTTACGTTGAAAGTAAAGTATGCACAATGGAATACTAGTCAGCCATTAAAAAGAACAAAACACTGCCATTTCAGCAACATGGATGGACTTGGAGGGTATTATGCTAAGTGAAATGTGAGACAGGAAATTCAAATACTGTGTGATATCACTTATATGTGAAATCTAAAAAACACAACAAATTAGTGAATATAAGAAAAAAGAAGCCAACTCACAGATATAGGGAACAAACTGGTGTTTACCAATGGGGAGGGGAGGAGGGGCAATAGAGGGGTGGGAGAGTAGGAAGTAAAAACCATTGGGTATAAGATGGGCTCCAGGATGTCTTGTACAATAGGGAGAATATATTTTGTAATATTTTGTAATAACTATAAATGGAAAGTAACCTTTAAAAATGTATAAAAATTTAAAAAGTTTAATGAAAATAAATTAAACAAACAAACAAATAAATAATTATTTATATAAGGTGGTGGATGATCTATGGCATTTTGAATGTTGATCCTGGCTTGACTCATAATTTGTGTTTTTTCTTAGGTCAAACATCTCCAATGTTTTCTGTGAATAACCCTATTTTTAAGTGCAGCATCCTATAAGTGATAGGATTTTGTGACCTCTAGTCTGGTGTATAAGTTTATTACCACAATGTTATATAATTACATGAAACGTCCAACAGGCTATATAATCCAAGATAGGCATTTAAAAAATCACTTACATGTAAAAAGTATTTTCAAATACTCTATTTCTTCTGGCCACCTTAATAATTTTAGGAAAAAAAATTAAAACATTAACAACAGCAATGAGAGTAAAATATAAGTGATAGTTCGGATGCAAAGCAGATGTGAAGTATTTGAAAAAAATCTTCAGAGAGCAATGTAAGAAAATAAATGAGGCTACAGTTATACTGAAAATATTGTCAAGCTCTTGGCTTTGAAGTTTTCCTGCTTAGTCTCTGAAATAACCCAAGTTACATGAGTTATAACCCTTCATGGAACTGGTAACCATAAGGGATGACACAGCCTGTGATGATTGTGTTACCATAAACTACCTTCATTAAAGGAATCAGACCTCCTATCTAGTGAATTATTCAGATGTTGGAGGAAGAAACTAACATGGGCTGAAAATATTGTTTAAATGACAAACGACGATGTTTTCAGAAATGCCTGAAATAATGTCAAAGATGGCAAAGAGGCCATATCCTTGAAATAATTATGGTGCTTAAGAAAATGAATGAATATAAAATGTGTTGAAAGAGAACTTCAAAGAGCATATGTGTTTTTAATACTGTTTACAAAAAATAGGTGACATATATTGATCAAAATGAACTATGAGAATTCTATAAAAATATGTCCAATACTTAAGTTATCAATAACAAATTTTTATTACATTTCAGGTTTTTAGACCTGTTCAAGTTTTAACAAAGATTGCTTATAAAGACATTAATTTGTTTTACTTCCACATTGAAAGAAATATGAAGTTAGCTATTTAAGATAAAGACCACATGCTGTAATAAAGAATATATTATCTGACTACGCAGATAAATGCTATGCCACGTGGACCAAAGTTATAAAATATTTGTTCTATTTAAAGTAATGATAGAAAATAAACAACAAACAGTCCCCTGAAAGTAAAGTTAAACGTTGAAAATGGAATATTAACTTTAATCTGGTAACATAAATTAATATTGATGAGAAAACAAAATTGCTTTGAAATTATCTCCTTTTGTGTAAATATCTTTCTAATTAACTATGTATATGTATAGTAAACACTTCATGGTGTCACTAAGGTATTTGCACTCATCAGCAAATAGATTGCCTAAAAACAGTCTAATAAGAAGAGAATAACCCTCTTCTGGGAAAAGGACAATGCATTATGCATGCACAAATGATCATTTGGATATGACGTTTTAATGTGGCTGAATTACCACCATGAGAGCCAACAAATCTCACTTATGCCTCAATTATATCTTAATTTTAGAAATGAAAATTTCAAGTGTAATCCATAAGTCTTAAAAATTTGATAGCCTACATAAAATACTGATATAAAAATCACATTCCTTGTAATTCTTCCTTAGACAATTCACATGAAAACCATCAAAGTCATCGCTAAGTCTAGTCAAAAGTCAAAACAATTTTCTGAGGTCAAATTCAGCTCTGATTTCACAGGTAAAACACAAGTAGACTTTTAAACACAAGTAATCCGTTTTTGCTGGATTCTTCAGGCACTATAAGGTCAGCCTGCACTAACCGATTGAAGACTGAAATTGATTCTGATGAACTGATCTGAGATATTGTATTTGAAGTTCTTCTGCTTAGGGGCTATCAGGAGAACAGATGTCAAGAGGTTTGACTTCTAGCAGCATCAGCCAAAACCTCTGTGCTTACATTTTTGCCCGGCAGGCACAAAGACTCAAGTATCCAAAGGGTGAATAATTCATGCTTTAAAATTGAAGGTTGAATATTTTCTTTTTTTAATGCACCACTTACAGACTTAAAAGAACAGAAAAAACTATATTTCTTACACATTTTTAAAAAATTTAAACTTCTGAGAAATAAAATCGTAAAGTTAGAGTAGTATTTTTGGATGATTGGGCAAAATTACCTCTGTACAATGACCTTTCTAATCTAATGGGAGATTGAGAAATTGTGAAATTGTGTTATTAAAATAAATGCTATTATTTTTTAAAGAGGTCATAATTATAAACTATCTTACAGGGGTTGTGGAAGTAGATGTAAAATAGGAATTGCAGGAATATCAGTCCTTGGTACAAAACAAGGAAACAAGAAAATAAAGGGAGAGAGAGAGAGAGAATATGCCTGGGAATGTTTGGTAAGGTATTAAAACGGTAAGTGTTGGAAATAGATTATTAAAAGTACCATATAATTATATATAAGCAATGAAATTTCATATCCTATGAATTTAGATTTATTAGAAACTATAAGTGGATGAGCAAACACAATTTTAAATTTGAATTCCAAAAAATATCCAAACAATAACACAAGTCCTGAGATTTTGTGATTTTGATTTAGTTTCATAATAAAAAACAAATAAGAATTATCAGTTACCAATTATAATCTACCTGCCATGGGCCAGGAACTGAATACAGTACCTACCCCTTCCATGGAGAATTTGTTCCGAGACCCCCAGGGATGCCCGAAGCTGCACAAAGTACCGAATCCTTCATATACTATGTCTTTTCCCATACTAACTGGCGTGGCAAGTGTATAGGGTGCATATGCTGGTCAAAGGGATGATTCATGACCCCAGAGGGACAGAGCTGGTGGGTGTGAGATTTCATCACACTACTGAAGATGGCATGGAATTTAAAACTTATGAATTGTTTGGTTCTGGAAGTTTCTATTTAATATTTTCAGACCATGGCTGACCCTGGTTAACTGAAACTGTGGAATGCAAAACCTCAGATAAGGGGGGAGAGGCTGCTGTACTGTATTTATATCTTTATCTCATTTAGATTGTTAAAAGAGGGAAACTCCTCAGCAAATTCTTCAGTGTATTGTATACAGTGCAAGACGGCAAACCAGATAAGATACTGGAAATGGCGTATTCCCTTTAGGGAGAAAGTCAGTATTTTATAAGTGCATGTGTCTGCGCATCACATTCACTTTTATGATATGCTTATAAGGCAGTCGGTATCTCTCTCTCTCTCGTAGAGGTGAAGAACATCATATACATGGAGTGGAACTGAGGTGATATTTAGCAGCTACTGAGGACTGTGAAAAGAAGGCGTCATTGAATAGAAGTTAAGAGTCACAGGGTCATGAGTTCAGATCACAACTAAGTCACTTGCTCGCCATTAGCTCTTAGACACATTGCACTGTTTCTGTGAGTTTTAGTTTTCCTCCTGGTAGTAAACACATTTATATGTTGTGAGCTGTTAACTGGATAACGTACCCAAGGCTCCTTCTGATAAGGATATATGCCTGTGTGTGTACTCTGTACTGTGTTGTACACACATGTGTATGCACATGCATAACATTCAAACAGTGCGAGTGCATGTGTTTATTACTTCAAGAAATGATAGTGTTCTTACTGTTAGCACCAGGATTCAAGCCCAGGGTTATTTTTACACCAAAACCCACATTCTCTCTGCATTAGTGCCAAAACCACAAACTTCTCATTCTCTTGCTTCTTTAAGGCAGATTAAGAAAAATGATTTATTCTCCTTTACTTTATTTTTATTTAAAATTCTATACCTGATTGGAGGTCTTGTTTCAGACACCGTGGCTAGGTAAAGAGAAACTGTAGCTGAAGAGAAACTGCCTATCCATCAGGGCAGTGTTTTTAGATTACAAGGGAAATCATAATATTATGTTTGCAAGATAGAGTTGAAAGTGCCTACTGTTTTCTTTAAAATTTATTATTATTTTGTTTGATCCATTGAGTTAGAAATTTAGCATTTCATATAGGAATACTGTACCTAAATTGATGATATGCAAAAATTTTACATTTGGACCAATACTGCTATAAACTCAAAGAGATTGATATTTTATGATTTTATGTGCAGCTTTTATAACATATATCTGCTTCACTGCACAGCTTTAACTAGCACACTAACACAGAACTACTGTTTCAAAATAATTTCAGAGGCAAAGATCTATTTTAAAATCAGCAAAATCATTTCCCCCAATCCAGCCTGCCATCCCGCGGTTAACTCCTGCTCCTATATCAGGTACCAGATTAGTGGTTGCTTTGTCTAGTAAACCCTCCATGAATCCAACCACAGCACAGGGCTCCATAAGGTAGAGACTGCAGCTAGGTGTGTCCATTTCATGTTGTCTTGTCCCGTCAATTATTCAATTACAGTTGTTATTTTCAGTTTGTTAACTATGAGATTATACCTACTTTGTTGATGACCCTATTGACTAAACAAATGGCTACAAATGCAAAAATCCAATGTACTGCGGTTTGCTTCAGGATACGGTAGTCACCAGATTCTAGTTCTACACACATCAAGAGACTTAATAGAATGAGATAAAATACTGGCAATCTACCACATAGACCCAAATGTACTTATTTTATGTGAAGTCTTTCCTTATTACATAAGAGAGTTTTCTTCTTACTGCAGTATTCTCCTACATTGGTAATCAAATACCACATTATTATTACGGTTATTTGTTTCATGTCGAACTCTGCTTTTCTTCTGTAGACCTTGGGTTATTAAAGGTTATTAGCAGGGGCCATCCATCATCTTGTCTTGTCTATCACAATATCTGGCAAGGAGTAATATAATGCTACATTGACATTTACTGTGGGCCAGACGTTGGTCAGTCTATGTGCTTTAGTAATTTCATTTTCCATCAACACTGTAAGGTAGGAACTGCCATTTCCACTTTGGAGATGGGAAACTAAGGCATAGTGACCAAAGACATTCAGAATTTACATTCAGATGATTGGCTTTGAAATTTGCACTCTAAATTGTTATAGTATGTTATCTTAGCAGATTCGGTACTAAATAAATGAAGGCTTAGAGAAGACAGGAAGGAAAAGAAAGGAAAAAAGAAAAGAAGAAAAGAAAAAAGACAGCAAGTCAATCAGGAAGAAAGGAAGGTAGGGAGGAAAGAATAGTATTTAACTTACAATGAATTAAATCATGACGACAGAATGAATGGTATGCTACGATCCATAAGAATGACCTATTTAATATATATACATATATAACATAAATGTAACATGCAGAAATTAATAAAATATTATTTCATTAAATGATATATATGCAAATTATATATAATGTTCTATTCATTTAACACTTTATATGAATAAAGTTCCTTTTCACATATTGCTTCATTTTTTTACTACCTTACTGTTTAGGCTAGGGCATCTTATTTCATATTCTCCTGCCCTTTCAGAATGAATTACACCACTGGATTTCCAGGTTGCAGGCAGGATGTCATGGGACTTCTCAGCCTCCATAATTGTATGAGCCAGTTTCTCATAATAAAGCTAGCTCTTCCCCTCTTTGTCATATCTATATCTCTCTCTCTCTCTCTATCTCTATATCTACTGTTTCTCTGGAGAACCTTAACACAAATTTTGGAAACAAGAGTGTTTCTAGAGAAATATTGATAGAAATTAACGATGAGAGAATGAATTTTCTGAATTGGTTCTCGGGTTTCTGGAATAGTCTCCTCAGTCTTATTAGATTTAAAGACACTGATGACTACACTTCCATTAATAAAGAGGACACTGACTGTCCATGATATGAACTTTTTATAGAGATATGCAAAATATATGCTTATTTTACAGTATACTTCTAATTACTTACAAGAAACAAGGAGCTAAGCGACTGTATATGATTCTTTTGAACATTTTTGGAAAACTGATGACTATAATGCTTGGTTGCTCTTAATGTCACTGGACAAAGTGGTGAAAGAAAAGGATGAGTTCAGGGTTTAGAATTCCCAGATCAAGCACCACATAAATAACCCAAGAGCTTCTATGAGTGCACCACTGAAGGAAACCCTTGTCTCCTGTAGCTGCAGGGTTAAAACTGTTAAAAATCAAAAGCAGTACGTTATCCTGTGAATGGCTGAATTAAAATGCAAGCAGAACTCTCAGCCTCGCAGGGTGTCTACTGCTCAAGTGAGGGCATTGATTGGGAAGGACGAGGATCCCACAGGTTGAGATGGGGACATGTGGTAAGACCCTTACGAAGGGGGGAATATGGAGGCCCTAAATTCTGATGAGTCTTCCTTGCTAGTGGAAGAGGTTTCTCCACCCACAGTGGCAGTAGCATCCCTACCCCTAGAGGTATTGCCTTTTCCACTTCCTTCTGAGGAGATTAACCCTGCATTGCCTTAGAAAACTCCAATAGTCTTCCCTGAGGAAGCTGACATACAAGACAATCTCAGTTCTCCTCAGTACCCATCCCAACACCCTCTTTGCTTCTAGAGCTATAATTAGACTCATTTTCCAGCAGGCCCCTAAAGGTGAGGTACAAAGGTGACCCATGAGGAGCTGTGCTACAGTCCAAAGAAACAACTTCAGTTTCCTAATTTTTACAGAAAAGTATCTGGGAAACTTCTGGGAATGGATATTAAGGGTGTGGAGTAATGGTTGAAGGAACATAAAGTTGATTCAGCCTGAATGTATTGATATGAGCTCAACAAAAAGAGATTGGGGGGGCTTCCCTGGTGGCGCAGTGGTTGAGAGTCCACCCGCCGATGCAGGGGAACCGGGTTCGCGCCCCGGTCTGGGAGGATCCCACGTGCCGCGGAGCGGCTGGGCCCGTGAGCCGTGGCCGCTGAGCCTGCGCGTCCGGAGCCTGTGCTCCGCAACGGGAGAGGCCGCAACGGAGGGAGGCCCGCATACCACAAAAAAAAAAAAAAAAAAAAGAGATTGGGCATTTAATGCTGCAGTTGTAACAGAACTGGAAAGAGCTGTAAATCTAAGTTTGTTTGGTTCGTTGACTGAAACATGAAGCAAAAGGGGGCCCACTGTGAGTGAATTGGAATTGCTGGATGTGCCTTAGTTTAATTTAGAGGAAGGGGTTCAAAGGCTTAGAGAGATTGAAATGTTACAATGGAGAGGGTCCAGAAGGCATATCTTTCATGGATACTGGGAGGAATCGATTTGTGAGGGGAGCCCTGGCCTCCTTCGAGAGCACTGTGGTCACTCTTCTCTGTAGGACAGACCTTACAGTGGGGACGGCAGTCACTGAACTGGGAAACCTAAACATGAGGGGACTAATTCATCCTGGGGTGACGGGGGCCAAGTGGCAGCACTCAGCTGCCAAGGCAAGGTGGCCATGAGTATCGTAACGGACAGCAGAGTCAAAGCAGCAATCAGAATAGTCTGACTTGGGCAGATCAATGGTTAGTTGATGATGATATTCCTGGAAGTGAAATAGACAGAAAGCCTGTTAAACTCTTACTATATCTGTAAAAGCAGAAAAATTTCAGGTTCAGTGAACACAAGTCCAGCCTGAATATTGAAAAACAGAGAGTCATGAGACATCAATCAAATCCTAGACTTGAGCCCATTTATAGCCCCAAAGCCCACTGAATAAAGGAGAGGTCAGGTCCCCTTGAGGAAGAACACTACTAAAATATTTTACTATTAATCTTCCTCCAACCCTTTCCCTAAGGAAGCTCTAGTCTTCTACTAGAATAACCATACTTTGGGGAAAAGGAAATACTCAGAACTTTTAGGGATAACTGGACTCTAGCTCTGTACTGACACTAATTCCAGGAGACCCAAAATGTCCAAGTAGCCCACCAGTCAGAGTATGGGCTTATGGAGGTCAGGTAATTGATGCATTATCTAAGATCAGATCTACCTCACAATGGGTTCAGTGGGCCCATGAATCCAGCTTGTGGTTACTTTCCCAGTTCCAGAATGCATAATTTGAATATACATACATAGACACTGGCAGAATCCCCTCATTGGTTCCCTGAGCTGTGGAATCAAAACTATTATGGTAGGAAAGGACAAGTGGAAGCCCTTAGAACTGCACTACCTAGGAAAATAGTAAACCAAATCAATACTACATCCCCTGAGGGATTGCAGAGATTAGGGACGCCATCAAGAACTTGAATAATGAAATGGTGGTGATTCCCACCACATCCTTCTTCAACTGTCCGATTTGGCCTGTACAGAAGACAGTGGATCTTGGAGAATAACAGTGAATTACAGAAAATTTAACCAGGTGATGATTCTAATTGCAGGTACTGTACCAAAGGTGGCTTCATTGTTTCAGAAATTTAACACATCCCCTGGTACCTGGTATGCAGCTTTTGATCTGGCAAATACCTTTTCCTCTACACCTGCCCATAAGATTCACCAGAAGCAGTTTACTTTCAGCTGGCAAAGACCAGAAATTCACCTCCATTGTTCTACCTCTGGGGTATATCAACTCTCCAGGCCTATGTCATAGTTTAGTTCTCAGGGATCTTGATCACCTTTCCCTTCCACAAGACATCACATTGGTCTATTATATCAATGACATTATACTGATTGGACCTAGTATGCAAAGGGTAACAACTACTCTAGACCTATTGATAAGACATCTGTGTGTTAGAGGGTAGGAAATAAATCTAAAATTCATGAGTTTTCTACCTAGTGAAATTTCTGGAGGTCCAGTGGTGTGGTCCATATTAAGATATCCCTTCTAAGGTGCCTTGGGCCATGTAATTGAGCAGATCCAATGGTGCTTGATGTGTCAATGGCAGATGGAGGTGCTGTTTGGAGTCCTTGGGAGGCCCCTACAGGTGAATCACAGTCCAGGACTTTAAGATTTTAGTGCAAGTCCCTGCCATCATATGCAAATAACTTCTCTCCTTTTGGGAAGCAACTCTTGACTTCTACTGGGTCTTAGTAGAGACTGAACACTTAACCATGGGCCACCAAGTTACCATGACCTGAGCTGTCCATCATGAACTGGATGTTATCTGATCCACCAAGCCATAAACTTGGGTGAGTACAGGAGGCCTCTATCATTAAATGGAAGTGGTATATACTTGATTGGGCCCTAGCAGGCCCTGAAGGCACAAGTAAGTGACATGAAGAAGTGGCCAAAATGCCCACTGTCCTTCTTCTGCTACTCTGGCTTCTCTCCCACGCAGCACCTATGACCTCACAGGGACCTTCCTATGATCAGCTGACACAGGAAGAGAAGACTTGGGCCTGATTTACAGATGGGGCTGCATGGTATGCAGGCACCACTTGAAAGCAGACAGCTGCAGTACTATAGCTCCTTTCGGGGGCATCTTTGAAGGACAGTAGGAAAGTGAAATCTTCCCAGCGGACAGAACTTTGAGCAATGCACCTGGTTGTTCACTTTTTTGGAAAGAAAAGTGGCCAGACATATGATTATATAGCAGCTCATGAACTGTGGCCAGTGGTTTGGCTGGATGGTCAGAGACCTGAAAGGATTATGATTAAAAAAACTGGTGACAAAAAATGGGGGGAGTGATATGTGGATAGACCTCTCTGAATGGGCAAAAAAAATGAAGACATTTGTGTCCCATGTAATGCTCACTAAAGGGTGACCTTAGCAGAGGAGGATTTTAATAATTAAGTGGATAAGACAACCCATTCTGTGGAGACCAGTCAGCCTCTATCCTCAGCCATCTCTATCACTGCCCAGTGGGCTCTGAACAAAGTGGCCATGGTGGCAGGGATGGAGGTGATGCACGGGCTCAGCCACATGGACTTATGATCATCAAGGCTGACCTGTCTATGACCACAGCTGAGTGAATACCCAACCTGCAACAGCAAAGACCAACACTGAGGCCCCACACGGCACCATTCCCTGCGGTGATCAGCCAGCTATCTGGTGGCAGATTGATTACACTGGACCACCTCCATCACAGTAGGGACAGCATTTTGTTCTTAGTATTTAGAAGAGCCACTTATTCTGGATAAGAATTTCCCTTTTCTACATGCAGTGCATCTGCCCAAACTACCATCAGTGGACTTATCCACCACCATGGTTTTCAACAAATCACAGTTTTTGATCGAGAAACCCATCTCACAGCAAAAAAGTACGGCAATGGGCTCATGCTAATGGAGTTCACTAGTATTAGCACAGTCCCTACCATCCTTATGCAGTTGCCTTGACAGAATGGTAGCATGGCCTTTTGAGGACTCAGATACGGCATCATCTAGGTAACACTGTCTTGCTGAGCTAGGGAAAGCTTCTCCAAAACGCTGTTTCTGCTCTGTATGAGCTTCCGATATATGGTGTTGTTTCTCCCAGAATCACGATTTACGGGTCCAGGAGTCAAGGGAGTGGCACCACACACCACTATCCCTAATAAACCCTTAGCCAAATGTTTGCTCCCAGTTTCCATGACTGTGTGCTCTGAAGGCCTAGAGGTCTTAGTTTCAGAAGGAGAAAGGCTTCCACCAGGAGAGACAAGAAAGATTCTATTGAACTGGAAGTAAAAACTGCCATCATGCCTCTTTGGGCTCCTCGTATCTCTGAATCAACAGGCAAAGGTGGGGAGTTATGGTGTCGGCTGGGGTGACGGATCCTGATGGTGAAGGGGACTAGGACTCCCCCATGGCGATGAGAAAGAATATGACCAGAATACAGGAGACCTCTTAGGGCGTATCTTAGTATCCATACTCCGTGATTAAGGCCAAGGAAAACTACAACAACCCAACCCAGGCAGGACTATCCATGGACTAGACTTTGCAGGAATGAAGTTCTGGGTCACCCCATGAGGTAAAAGAACCACAACCAGCTGATGGGCTCACTGAAGGCAAAGGGAATACAGAATGGATAATGGAACATGGAAGTTATAAATACCAGCTACAACCATGTGACCAGTCAGAGAAACAAGAATTGTAATTGTCATGAGTATTTCCTCCTTATTTTACTATGAATATGTTTACGTGTTTATCTATCTATCCATCTATCTATCTATCTATCTACCTATCATCTATCATTGCTTTCTTTCGTCTCTTATTACATCATCCCACAGTATAAAATGTATTGATTTTATATGATAGTATTTAAGTTACAGGATATCAAGGAGAAGAGCAAAAATCGCTCAATGATTTCTACTTATCTTCTAGGTAAGAAGTTAGCGTGTGTTTTGGCTGAATGCAAGATAGTTGTCACATTAGGTGTAATTATAACCTTATTTTTGTCTTTATTTGTAGATTGAATACGGTTTAAGATGCATATGGCTGCCGAGTTGACAAGGGGTAAATTTTAGGTGGCTAATTTTATGCATGAGCTTGACTCACTATGTGATGCCCAGATTAAATATTATTTCCAGGTGTGTCTGTCAGGGTGTCTTCCAGATGAGATTAACATTGAACCAGTGGACTCAGTGAAGCTGATGCTATTATAGATGAGACTGTTTCCTTAATTTACCTTTCTGAAAGTTTACTGTTAGTGTATAGATTTCATAGTGTATAGTGCAACTGATTTTTATATATTGATTCTGTATCTTGCAACATTACCAAATTCATTTATTCTACAGTTTTTTCTGTGTATATTATTCTATATATAATACCATGTATCTACAAATAGAAACAATTTTACGTCTTCCTTTCTGACTTGGATGCCTTTATCTGTTTTCCTCTTTGTTGCCTAATTGCTCTGGCTAGAACTTCCAGTACTGTGCTGAATGAAAGTGGCAAGAATGGGCATCCTTGTCTTGTTCCTGATGTCATAGCTTTCAGTTTTTCATCATTGATATTAGCTGTGGGCTTGTCATATATGGCCTTTATTATGTTGAGGTAGGTTCCTTATGCATCCTTCATACAACTTTTAAGTATATATTTCCCACAGAGCATTCCATTTTCTGACTAAGACCCTTGTGTCCAGGTTTAGTGTTTCCATAACACCCTCTGTTTATATGTTTGTTTCCTGTCTTTATTTCCAAACCATAACTCAGATGAGTCAAGTTTTATCTATTAATGTATCCTTGGTAGTCTCCTCCTCTATGTATCATTGCATTATTTAACGCATCATTGAACAGATAAAGTGTAGATAAAATCACGTGATTAAGATCGACAGAGAGTGAATTAAGTGAGAAGCCCATTGAGATGCCAGTGGGATCTCAAGACTTCAGAGCTTGAAAGGAGTGTAAAGCCAGTGAAAGAGAAGGGGGAGAAACAGAGAAAACAACGGAGTCGGGGAGGTGGGAGGGAGTACTACAAACCTCTGCTCTTTCTTGTTTCAGCTCCATCACCTCATCTGCTGTGTGAAGGTGAGGCACGGATATGGGTAAGTTCCCAGCACAACTCTTAACCCCTATCTATACGTGAACACGTTTAACCCTCGTTATGACACCGTGGGATAGGTCCTATTTACACCTCCTCCAGGGCAGAGAGAGACTCAGTAACTGTCCTGAGGAAACACGTTCCGTAAGTGGATTTAAACACGGAGACCCACTCTCTTACTCCTCTGCATACTGCTTCTTCTCTGACTGTATACAAAATGGCACTTCCCAAGTTGTGCTGTTTTCATATTTTGGTCCTCAGTTGTGTGTATGCACACACACATCCACCCCCCCAACCCTACACACAAAGTTAAATGGCAGCAGCTATATATACAGCTTCAGCATTACTGGTTTTCACTGCATAAATCAAGTTTAACACAGACTTTTATTTTTGAATAATGTAAATGAAGACTGTAAAGGATAGTAAGATACTGTAGTGCCCCAATATAAAGGCTAAAGTTATAGTTGCATATAATTTATAACGGGGTAGATTATTGCAGCTTTTACCACATTGAATTTTATTATTGGTAATACTTACATCCCCAATACGTGATTTTTTAAGTTTTCTCTCATTTAATCTAAACATAATTAATGACCTAGATGCCCTGTAAATTCTAGAAAAAGTGGAAGAAATTAGGATAATAGTAGATTTTTTAAAATACTTTTCTGACCTTCATTTAGAAAGTTAAACTGGTAAATACCCAGGCACTGTGGTGCTTAAAAAATGAGAACCAAATAAATAAATATATTATATAAAAAATTAGAAAATACATGTTCTCTGTGTTTTTTTGTGAAAAAATTGTATATGTTGTTATTATACAAGTAAATACTTTATGATTAATGTCACGTTTTCTGTATTTCTACAGCAGAATGAATTTTCGTGGATTAGAACTAGTATTCTTTTGCTAACAAGAATGAAATCATATTTCCTAATCCAGTGTTATTTGTTGTTCTAAGTGGCTTAATCATAAGCCAACGCAACTTCTTTTGTTTTGCCACGCTCGTGTTATTTTCCAAGTATATTTCCTGCTTTGAAGATTATTCAATTCCCATGGATCCTATTCAACATTACAATTTTCTATTTTTTATGGTAGATTTATTTCAAATAATGCAGTGACAAAAACAGTGAAATAGTCTCACGGCTGTGGGAAGGGATTGCCCAAGTCTTAAAATTACTAGATCAGTAAATATTATTTTTAAACTAAAAAAATAATAGATACATAAGCCATCTGGTAACATCCCAAGTCAGTTCTTGGGATATTTTGACTTTCTGATAGCCAATAAGAATTTTATTTTCATACGGTGAGGCATTCAGAGATTTAAGGATGAGTCCCCATTTATCTGTAACTTCTTGCCAGATGCACAATTAACCATCAAGAGGTAATCAGTGGTTGACAATATATGAGTTATTATAAAGACAAAAGAAATAAGATAAATTTACCACTCAACATTCTGAAGTTATTAATATGGAGAGGCTATAAAGAACCATGGTATATGGAAGCATAACACATACTGAAATATTTTAAAATCAAGAAAGTATATTTTTCAAATATAAATTGTGATATAGAGTAGGTTCTTATTAGTTGTCTCTTTATAGTGTGTATATGTCACACTACTACATATAAAATAGACGGCTAATAAGAACCTACTCTATAGCACAGGGAACTCTACTCAATACTCTGTAATGACCTATATGGGAAAAGTATCTAAAAAAGAGTGGATATATGTATATGTATAACTGATTAAGTTTGCTGTATAGCAGAAACTAACACAGCATTTAAAATCAACTATGCTCCAATAAAAATTAATTTAAAAATTGTGATATAGAGACAAGTACAATACAAATGTGTAAGAACACACTCACCTTTTGAATGCTTAGATTTCTATGAAAAATATAAGAATTGAAACATTTTATATGGTTGGGTAAATTCTGTATTGTGTTTATGTATATATCTCCATGTGTTAACTTTGCAAAGCCTGGAACACAATCTTTCACCATATTCCAGTTATTTTGAAAAATAAATAAAAGTGTAGTAGAAATAGTACAGGCTCAAAAGACAGGCAAAGTTGGGATTGACCCCCTGCCTTGTCATTAGTCAAACACTGGTCTGCAGCACAAGGGGCTAACTGCATTGTGGTATATTCTTACAGTGGAATAGTATATAATGATAAAAATGAACAAACCACAGCTTCAAGCAACCTGTTCTAAAGGTCTTAAAGCGTTGAACACAAAATATTTAAATTATTTCATTTATGTATCATTAGAGCAGGTCAATTAAACTGATTTTCAGAAGTCGCCTTCATGGCTAAATTTTGAAGTTGCAAGTGACTGGGCAGTGGGTAGCAGGAGAGGGAGAAACTTCAGAGGGCTAGGTAACATTCAGTTTAGTGATATGGTATATATCAAACCTTATACTTGCAATTTGTTTATTTTCTTATGTGAACTATACTATCATAAAGCATTATTTAAAAAAACATATTATAGAAATGTTATAAGTAGTGTATTGTTAACATTCTGAAATTTAAACTCTGATCACCTGGATTTATATAATGACCACGAATGAGATACCAATTTTGCCAACTAGTCCTCGCTGTGATTTTTACAAAACTAAACATTTTACAAAACTAACACATTTAGTATAAAATAGAGCAAATACAGGTTTTCTATGTGGTGATGGTGATTAAATAATCAGAGAACAGTAGTGCCAGGACAGGGCTGAAGCACAGTTGAAGGAGTTAGGAACATAACCTTAAGATGCATGACTTATTTTCCAACAGCATCTTTTTATATTTTAGAGTATTCAAGTTGACCTAATTTTGGTAAAAAAAGAGTGCTATTGGAGAAAGGATGGTTGTTTGATTAAGGATGGCTCTGTAGGAAAGTCATCTTTTTACATTTTTAAAAACCTAGAGATGGTTTATAACTCATGCACTATTCTCCTGACAGGGACAGAAAGATCTTATTTGATGTTCCAGTTCTGTAGAAACAATGGCATAATCACTGTGATGTTTGCTCATATTACACAGGAATAAACAAAGAGTTGTTAAATGCAATTTTCATCTGTGTTTCAGGAGATAGACACCATTACCCCAAAGACAATGAAATAGATAGAAAAAATGCTGGGCTCTGATCTCTTTTAACATGAATGACTTTAGGATATTCCTCTTTTAAAAATATTTAATATGGAGGATGAATTGCCTAAACTTGGGCTTGATTCACATATTCCTCTAGGATAGTAATTTGTACTGCAGTATTTTAAATTAAACAGGCTTAGTTACTCAAGAAGCTATTAAAATGCAAGAATTTTTCTCTTCTATTAAGCTTACATAAAGGGGTTTGATTTTGTAGAGAAATTAACTGAAAAGAAAAATAAAAGGGGAAACATTAAAAAAAAATTGACCTTTGATTGACAGAAGCTTCTAACATCCTACAAAAAGTAGCCAATAATTACATACATTTTAACCACTAGTTAACAATAGATGTATCTCTTTTGGCAAAGCCTTCTTTGAAATGCCATTGCTTTAACAGTAATCAGAACTGACAGCCTGATCCACCTTTTATGATAATGTGGAATGCAGCCTTGTTAATCTGACCCACTGATATAAATGAAAAATGTACTCATGCCCCAGTGTAATTGTGGGCAGCAGAATTTTAGCAGGCTTTGATTTGCACTTCCCTGTAATATCTCCTCTTAAGCCTGATGGAAACGTTAACCAGAGCTGGCACTGTTCATCGCAAGCTTGGATCTGGGGTAGGAGCAAACCACAGTACGTGGAGTGAACCAGAACATGACCTTAATTGTCAAGGAAATGCAGCAGTTCTTTGGAAACGTAAAAGCACAAAATGATACAATAATTGTTTCATTAAGAACCTGCATAATGCAAAAGGCTACCATTATAAAATATGCCACATAAATAAGCACTCTTTGGATTCATATTTCAAGGTTATATGAGCTCTAATTGTCCTTTAAATTACCAGCAGGCAAGAGAAAATAATACATCTTAATATATAATTAATAATATTTAAAAGCATTAACTCATAGACTTGAAGGTAATAGGTGGCATAAAAATAAAAATAATAAAACTGCTATACACAGAAAATAAGGATTATTTTTATTCCTCCATTATTCTGTGCATGCATAAAAATTTCAATATCATTTAGTATTTTGTGTTTCTTCCTATGTACATTACATAAACTCAACATATTTCTGACCATTTCTAAGAATCAGGTGTAGTAGTAACAAACTATAAAGATGAAAAGTAGCATGCTATTTTTGGTGTTTGGTTTTTGATGTGAAACTTTAAGCAAAATTTTTTGGTATTTTTTTGTTTATTTTTGTTTTTGTTTTAAGAAATTGAACCTATTGCATCTTTTGACTATTTTACTATCTTTTTACTAGTACAGAATATAAGCATAAGTGGTGAGATTCTGAACCGTTTCTTGATGCTTTGTTCCTACTCATAGGTTAATTTTCTTTTTATAGAGTTCAACACACTGAGCTTAGGAGTTTAGCAGACAACACTATTTCAAAATAACAAGGTTGTATTATGCAATATATCTCAAACATTTTTCTTCCATTTTCTAGTACACTTGTATGCCAATAAAATTATAAATTTGTCACAGCACTGTGGGGTGGCAATGCATTATTGCTAAAGATCATAGGCAAGTTAAATAGGACGTAGAGTCCTGAATAATAATATGCTTTTCATCCTCAGGAAGAAAAATGAAAGAGGAACATGTGAGAAACAATTCACATACCATACATTCACCCATTTAAAGTGTACAATTTAATGACTTTTAGTGTATTCACAAGGTTGTACAACAATCACTGCAATCTAATTTAGGAACATTTCCATTACCCCCAAAAGAAGCCACACATCCAGTTAACAGTCAGTCTTCATCTTTCCCCTTACCCCTCCTGTCCTCGTCAACCACTAACACACTTTCTGTATTTATAGATTTGCCAAGCTGGACATTTCATATAAATGCAACCACATAAGCTTTTTGTGTCTGGCTTCTTTCATTAGTATAATGTTGTTAAGATTCATCTATCCGTGTTGTAGTATGTATTGGTACTTCATTCCTTTTTTATTACTGAATACTATTCCACTACCTTATACCAGATTTGTTCATCTATTCATCAGTTGATGGGGATTTATTTCTCTTGGGTATATACCTAGGAGTTGCACTGCTGGGCCATATGGTAACCCAGTGTTTAAGCTAATTAGATTCTGAGGAATTCTATATAGTACAGTAAAAAACAGGAACACCAGAACAGTTTATAGATTCCCCCCAGAAAGAAAGAACACATCTGTTTCACTGCCTTCTTTCTTGGCTATCATGTTATAGAAAATATGCATGACAGTGAGAAGCAGGGGGCAATGATGCCTGAAGATTGGGCTCAGAGTTAGGGGAGCTCTCAAGCCAGACATTCAGTGCTACTCTTGTGCTGAGCCACTGTTCTTTTTAGCATCAAACCTTAAGATTTAAGATTTCCATCCCCAGGCTGACATACCTGGGTTACATGCCAAAGATCTGACTTGAATTTTTCTGGAATAACGTCCCCACAAATTGGCTCCTAGTCCAGAGACCAGATTTCCAAAGTAAAACCAGAACATATGGTTGACATATGGGCTAACAGCAGGACAGAATATTTAAAATCATAGTTTCCCCAAAATTTGGAGATATAATTCCTCCTGTGTTTCCAGCCTTCCCTCTGTCCAGCCCTCTCAGTGAACCTGTGCTTGTCATTTTACTCTCTTAACTTAGATTTACTTTAAGTTGTGTTGTTTGCTTGGAACATGGGTCCCTTTTATGAATACTTTTCAAGCCTTGTGCATTTTTCAAGCACTGTATCAAATCTCACTCTTCCAAAAGCCTTCCTAAAATCTGCTATTTGCTATTTTTCTCTAGAGTCTGTTTATTCTGTTATGATATTTCTCCCCCTGTGTGTTTTCGACTTATCTAGTGCAGCACAAGCATCTAGAAGACAGGCAAAAATAGTTTATGAGTTTGCATCTTTGCTGTGTCTAGGGTAATACTTTGCACACACTCAGATGTTTAATAAACATGTAGATTCTAAAGCCCTGTGTGATGCCAGGATTGCACTGCCTAGGACACAACAAATGTTGATATACAACTTACAAGAACCCTCTGTGGAGGTATCCCTGGAAGGCAGCAGACTGAAATGAGACATAAACTCCAATATCACCTTTTACGTTAGAATAAGGGAAAAATATATTATCCTCAAGGACATGATACCCACAGAAATCTTGATGATATTCCAGGGGTAAAAGTACTGAATTGTAATAAGCATTATCCCAACACTTCAGAATATCAGCACAAGATTCTCTTGCCTTGATGCAATCTGAGATACCTGAATAGAATTACAATTCTTCAAGTGACCATGGATTATTAGTAAAAAAGAAAATCACAGTTAAAAATTAAATGATGTAACCCAAATTTTATTTCAACCATAACTCAAAACATTCCAATTATTTCTTCAATCAATGAGATCTGTGGCCAAATATCAATTAAAAGAAAATTAAAAGAAAACAGTTCTAAGCATATAAATTTTAATCTCTGCTGATGAATTTTGGTAGAAAAAAATATCATAGAAAGCTTCATTTTATCTTTTAGGTAATCATATAGGAAAAATGTAAATATATCAAATGCATTTTAAGTTAATATAAAATATCTGAGTAGTTAATCATATTAAATGGGGGATTTATAATAGATTTATTTTTCCAGAATGGTTGGAGAATCATGTTTTTCACCCCCTTCCTCTGTACGATATTTCATTAGAATTTTTGAATCTTACAGTATTGTGAATTGTATTCACTAAAATGTAACCTCTTAGAATAGTTTCACAAGAGTGTATTATAGTCTAAACATTCCCCGCAACCACTTCAACGTTCAGTCTGCCGCCCTGGGATTTGGGGAAGGACAGTGGTGAGGATCAGGGCATAGAGATGAGGAGGAGGGAGGTCCTTCCCGGCGAGGAGCTATGTTAACATAACACATGCAGCTCCTGGTTTCTTTCTGTTTTCTTACATCGGTCCTTTGGGAGAAGGTCAGACTTATGGAAGAGGTGAATTTGGGAGAAAAACTGGGCTTGTTCTGTTTAGTTCCTGTTGTTTGTTTTTTTTGGAAGTTTATTCCCTACTCTCCATGGTTTAGCTGTGCAGGTTGGGCTCCTGGCGCCTGGCTCTATTTCAGGCATTGGTAAACAGGAGTCCTATGCTTCTTATGCTTGCTTTTGTAGAGGCTTAGATTAGGTTATGTAACGAATTTTAAGTTGTCACCAGCCTTAAATCAAACATTTGTGATTTTTCTGTTGGGACTGGTCACCGCAGCTTATGAAGGACGCCCGTGGGCAACTTTTAAAAGAGATGTAAAGACTTCCCCGCAGGGTGCGGGAGGGATAAATTAGGAGTTTGGGATTGACCTATACACACTACTGTATATAAAATAGAGAACCAACAAGGACCTACTCTAAAGCACAGGGAATTCTACTCAATGCCTTGTAATAATGGACAATAATCTGAAAAGCAGTATCTATCTCTATCTGCCTCTCTATACACACACAGGCACGTATATAACTGAATCACTTTGCTGTACACCTGGAGCAAACACAACATTGTAAATCAACTATACTTCAATAAAAAAAAAAAAAAGACATACCTGCAAACATCAGGCCTTAAGCAAAGGTGCACTGACCTTTATAAAGACACTGGGCATCCCGGATTCAAGCAGAATAGAAGCCACATGGATCTCAGAAACTGTGTGTGGGCAGAAAATTCCGCAGCACACTCAAAGCCTCACAGGCCTTGGGAAAGGGGTGATCCCAGGGAGTCCTGGCTCTGAGTGTCTGTGGCAGCCTGATTGCACTGCCCTCCATACCTGTGTGAAGGCAGCAGTGCCTCGGGAGATGCCGCGGGCTATAGAGGCACAAATAATCAGATATAACTGAAGCAAGAGCTCAATTGTATGGAAAAGGGAATCTTTCTATACACCTACCATTTGGTCTTTACAGAGCAGAACAGTTATTTCCATTTGTGCCATGCTTTTCAGCCTGTCTGCAGGGAACGAGTTTTTATAGTACAAGGCAGCTGGATTCCAAGCATACTACATAACAGTAAAGAGGTTCAGTTTTTAAATTATTATTGTCAGTTTGAGGTTTAATGCTTCAAATGTCGTCTTACATTCAGGGCTAAAGAGGAAACTGGAAGAACTAAGCTTGAAGTCATGGAGTTAGCCCACAAACCTGAGATTTGAAAAGTAATAAACAATGTTAGGTAATGAAGTTACATTAATTAACTATCCAGGAATTTGCTGGGCTTTGAGAGAACATGTTTGATAAATTTGTGGAATTGAGACCATAAAAGAAAGCATAGCAAAAAGTAGGCACATGACAGGAAGGCAGAAGGGATGAAGATAAGTTCAGTCCATGCTGTGGTTCAATGGCAATATCTCCCGGGTGGGACACTGTCCAAGCCAAGGAAATGAAGGTATGTATAAGAGTTGTTTGAACAGTGGATGCATCTGGCAGACTCAGAACAAGCAAGCTAAAATCTTAATACTCTGGATGGAAACACAAGGATGGGAAAAGGAGCAAGGCATTTGGATCCAGGAAATTATTATCTCTTTACACTGTGGAAAAGGGAAGAGATCAACTTTATAAACAGGTCACAACAGCTTTTCTAAAGAGAGAAGAGAAAGAGTACGAAAGTAAAACAACAGAAGCTGTCTTCCATTATTGCATGAAAAATGTCTACTAGAAATACCACTCAAGATCTATAAAGCAGATGTGGTAGATATACACAATAGACTATTACTCAGCCATAATAAAGAGTGGAATTTTGTCATTTGCAGCAATATGGATGGACCTGGAGGGTATTATGCTAAGTGAAATAAGTCAGAGAAAGACAAATACTGTATGTTTTCACTTATGAGTGGAATCTAAAAAATACAACAAACAAATGAATATAACAAAAGAGAAACAGACTCACAGATACAGAGAACAAACTAGAGGTTAGCAATGGAGAGAAGGAAGGGGGAGGGGCAAAGTAGGAGTAGGGGATTAAGAGGTACAAACTACTGTGTATAAAATTCATAAGCTGCAAGGGTGCAATGTGCAGCACAGGGAATAGAGCCAACCAATATTTTATAATAACTGTAAATGGAGTATAATGCATAACCATTTTGAGTCACTATGGTGTACACCTGTAATTAATATAATATTGTCAATCAACAACACTTTAACAATAAAATGTCTAAAACATTCAAAACATGAGGAGCAATAGTGACTTGACACATTCTTGACTGTGTTCTCACTGTGTCCTTAGCGCAAACTTTTTGAAGCATTGATGGGAGGTTAAAGTCAGGAATATTTTGAGAGGGATGTTAGAAAAACAGAGGAGTAAAACCTTCCCCAGGAGGCAGGATGCACAGGTCAGTTCCAGAGGAGCAAGCAGAGCGATGAGCCTCTCATGGCCAGACACTGTAAATGAAAGAAAGGACGGAGGCTTGGCTACTGAAAAGAGCCACCTTCACTGTGGCACTGGTGGGCCACAAACACAGGGCTCACGGAAAAGGGGAAAGTCCTGGATCCAGTTTTATTCGT
Source organism: Physeter macrocephalus (assembly GCF_002837175.3). Taxonomy (NCBI): domain Eukaryota; kingdom Metazoa; phylum Chordata; class Mammalia; order Artiodactyla; family Physeteridae; genus Physeter; species Physeter macrocephalus. Next base: position 5,684,766 of record NC_041220.1, read on the forward strand.
TGCTCCGGATCTGCCTACTTGACTTACTTCCTGAACAAATGCCTCAAACAACAATTTAGCTGTTACCCTGTGTCAAGGAGCCGGCCGCCACCGCCCTCAGTATAGACTTGGTGACTCTCGCAACTCCCACGTTCACAGACTTGCTTCACGCACTGCACACGGAGACCCCAGGGGCAGCTCGGCACACGTGCGTGCGTAACCCTTAGTGCTTGTCTGGAAAGCTTTGACATATGGGTATGGAGGTGATCAATGAACTCAGGTAAGTTCTTCTGCCTTCTTTCCCACGGATGGACTGTTTGTGGATGGAGAAGCTTCATACGGTTTCACTAAAAACGTCCAGTGAGACTAAGTAACCTGTTTGTCATGAAGGACAGTTTTTAAGAGCACTGCATCCATGGTCTCCAATATTCTCTTTTTTCCTACATTATTCTTTCCCTCTCAATCCCTAGAGATATGCTCACCATAAAATGTCAGCACATAAGTCTTTCCAAAGACTCTGCTTTTAGGAGAAATTCAGTTAAGACAGGAAATTAGAAGATTTTAATATGCTGGATGAGAAATAAAACTACATAATTTAACACTTGCCAAAGCCATTTTATTGTATATTTCCAGACTCCAAAAGAAGCTGGTCTTCTCTCAACAGCCATTATCTGAGAAAGCAGAGTGTTCATAAGAGATTACTTTCTTCTCAGTTACAGTAAACTCTGCACCGTAATTAACCTCTTGATAAGAGTCTTCTTCTGGTTGAAATTACCTTCAAGGATCATGGACTGGTGTAGATGAACTGGTGTGTCCTAGAGTGGCTGAAAAAAAGCCCATTTTTACTGTATGACCTGCTTTCCTTGGATAGCACTGAGTTTCTGTTTTGGTCTTTGCCAAACCCAAATCCTGGGTTCTGAAAACATCATTCTGAGTGGAATAACTTTGAGTTCTAGAAACGAGCTTCTTTACAAAATTTCTTGGATGAGAATACAGACTTCGATCATCTTCGGACTCTCTAAAAGTGGCACACCAGACTTGATCTAACGGAGCTTGTGGGAGAGCCACCTCAAAGCTGTGGCACACGGACCCTCAGGCTGCTGCTGCAAGAGGCTGTGTCCCAGCCAGGCTCACGCTGATCGGGAAAAGCAATGGGGGGAATTCTATCTTCTTTAGATTCGAAGGAGCTGGATAACTTATTTCCTTGAGTTTTAATCCCTTTGGCTTCTAGTGTCTGGATTTTTACTGACATGGGGACTTATTCTCCTGATTAAATTTCTTTAATGGCTTCCCCAGGCTTCAAATAAGAATGAGATTCATAACTGTATGTGAGGTATTTCTATCTTCTTGGCACTTTTGGAGTATCTTTCAAAAGTTATATAATCTCAATATGGAACTTTGGATGAAATATAGTTCACAACATGGCTGTGCTTAATTTGGGAAGGAAAAGAGAATAGGAATGGATTTGCAGATTTGGAGAGAGTAGTCTTAGAGCTAAAGCTATTTTTTCTGATCCATTTCAGCATCTTTTGGGGACAAAATCCACAGTAGCTGTCAGAACATTAGTGGCTCTGGTAGATACTGAGTTTGTGACTTCATGAAGTCTTATAACTGTCTCAATAAATTCCAGGGACGATGATCACACTGCCGATTGAACATAGACTTAGTAATTTAGCTCAGTGGTTTAAAAGTCAGTTTAAAAAAATCTGGATGGAGGGGTTGGAAGTCCTCTCTGTTCTTATTCTCTAGTAAATGTCACTTTGAGTCAGTTTTTGCGAGTGCCTGTGTGGCTACCGCGTGCATGTTCCTCCCGCTGTGATTTTTATCTTAGGGCCTGTGGCGCACAGACCACATGCCAGATGGGCTGTATGCTACCATCCTCTAGATTATCTGCCAGCATGTTCTTTCGAGAATGACCAGACAATAGCCAAACTCTTTGCAACTTCTCTCATCTCACTCTGACCTCGTTCTTGTTTTTTTCAGATCAATTCACTAAACGCTCAGAGCCCTAAAACAAAAGTGAAAGCACTTTTCTCCAATAAAGTATCTTCTGATAGTTCCAAACTCTATTACATCACACTAAAACCATGATAAAAGATATCTGTTACCAGAGACATGACCACGTAAAGGGGAAGCTGTGTTGGACGGGCAGGGGAGGCACTGAGCTACAACGTACAATTTCCATGGCCATTTTTGAAGAGCAGTTTGAAGCAGGCTAATCTTAGACTACCTAAAGCGCCATCTGCTGGAAGGCACATGGTTTTCTGCCCTTTTGGGTATTAGTTTGTTTTCATACGTCCATCAGGCCACTTAACTAAGTCAGCATCATTGGATCAACTGAGAGGATGTGGTGAACAAGAACTGTAAAATATGTTAGAGAAGGAGACAATGGTGGAGAGTACTTTTTCCTAATATACAAAGATTTGATAACAAGTTCATGAAACTCAAGTTTTTCAAAACGGGGTTGTACCCCATGTAAACCATTGCTCTTCCAAATATAGTCCCCTTTTATTAGCTTCCCCTAATGCAAATCTCCCTACTCATTGGACCTTCCTTAAGTGGTATTTTCCAGCTCATTACAGCTTCTCAAACAGTTGTGAATGGGTTAGGCAGCTGGGTTCCCGCCTTGAGCCCCTGGTTTTGGAGGATGACCTGGAGCCCTCCTTTGACTGTTCCCCTCTTGGCAAGGCAAGAAGTTCAAGCAAGGGACTAAGTCAAAGTTTGTGCCTTGCTACCCTTCGGGCCTTCTTCAGGGGGAATGGACCCTAGAATTCCCTAACCCTGACCCTGAGCCTACTTCCTGGACCTGCACAGGGCAGATTGTTTTGTTTCCTTTTTTGTTGTTAATTTTCAGAAGAGGTAAAGGGGTGGAATGGTCATGCTGGTAGGTGTGAGAGAAGAGGGCAGACCAAGGTGTATGGGGAGTGGGTTAAGTGTTCTATTTGAACTCTTGGTCCAGGACCCAAAAATGTTAGAATTGGGCCTGTTTAAAACAGGTGTTTATATCCAGAAAAGATCAAAACTCTAATCTGAAAAGATACATGCACCCCAACGTTCATAGCAGCACTATTTACAACAGCCAAGACGGGGAAACAACCTAAATGTCCATTGACAGATGACTGGATAAAGAAGATGTTGTACATATATACAATGGAATGTTACTCACACATAAAAAGAATGAAATAATGCCATTTTCAGCAACATGACCAGACCTAGAGATTATCATACTAAGTGAAGTCAGACAGAGAAAAAAAAGTATCGTAAAATCACTTATATGTGGAATCTAAAAAAATGATACAAATGAACTTATTTACAAAATGAATATAGACTCACAGACATAGAAAAAAAACTTATGGTTATAAAATGAGAAAGGGAGGAGAGGGATAAATTAGGAATTTGGGATTAACAGATATATACTACTACACATAAAAATAGATAAACAATAAGGACCTACTGTATAGCACAGGGAACTATATTCAATATTTTATAATAACCTGTGATGGAAAAGAATCTGAAAAAAAATATATATATATATCTCCACATATATATATATATCTGAATCACTTTGCAGTACACCTGAAACATTGTAAATCAATTATACTTAAATAAAAAAAGTTATACAAAACAAAAATATACGTTAAATAAGACCCTGCAAGTGAATAAAAGTTGAACCAAACTTCATAGATTTTACATTGTTAGAATATTGCTTTCCACTTAATTTCTCAACATCCTATTGGCATTTAACATTGTAGCTGATTGGTGATAGTAATTTGATAATTGTTTTATATGTGCAAAATTTTTATTTAGCAGTATATTGGGTGGAGCTAACTCTTTTTTATTTATGAGATGTTCTTGCTTAGTGCATATACTTAGTGCATTGTGGAAACCACAGTGCAGCTTAGGTTATTTCTCCCTTCATGATTCTTGACCCTGAAGCCTACTTACTTTAATTTATTTTTTGTAGACCTGTATAATATCTCTGTGCTTTACATTTATTTAACTTAAAAATAAAAAAGATCAGTGCCATCTGCCCGCTCAGTGTTCCTTCTAAACGTCCAGAGAACTCGACAAAACCTTCTCAGTAAGCTCAGACACAGTTCCTGTTCTCCGGGACCCACAGCTAACACATACTGAGGGAACTGCACAGCCCCCTTCCTTATACTTCAATCTGTACAGATCTGTCTTCTTCACTTACTGTCCCCATCCATTCCGTTCTGAATAATAGGTTTAATAATAAAGCATGGAAAAAAGTAAACAATCTGTTAAAAGTCTAAATGGCCCACATAGTATTTATTGTGTGGGTGCAGTAATTGATCCACTGACATCTAAACCTAATCAGAGACGAAACTTTCTGTTGTTGGTTCTGTGGCCCTTTGATGACATTACTCAAATTATTTTGGCTTGTACATTTGATTTTGCCAGTCAGCCATGAAGAATGCTTTTTCTCTCTGCATCTGAAATTTGGTACTTTTTATGATGTGGCACATATTTTTCCCCATTTGAGGAAAATGGAATTTTGGTGATCCATGTATAATCCCTAATGTGTCTTATAAAATAAAAGCAATTTGAACAGATCACAAATTTATGTATCTTACTCCTTAAAAATTTAGCAAAGCATAACATATGATCCAAATATCAATTCCTTTTTAAACTCATAATGAAAATACATGATTCGACATTTGCAAACTTCAACTCTTGAAATTAAATGAAAATTTTATGTCAGTAAATATAAAAAGTTAATAATAGACTACACTACATTGTTTTTCTAGATTATACATGCTAACAGATGACTGAAAAGGGAATATATTTGCTATTGTTTAAATACAGAACACTGGTAATAGTAATTAACTTTGAGGAAAAAACTAATATCACATTTCTACTTAGAAAGAGTCTAAATAATTCATCGTGGATTGCATTAGGTGCTTTTCTGTGAAAGTATACTGACATTTGTAACTGAATGTGTCTTCTAGTTCATTCATAATGTATTCACAAATATTTTCGGAATAGCTTTTATGAAGAACCCACCTGCCAGGGTTATAAGAGATACAAATCTGGGTAAGTCCTGATTTTAACCATAAAGAATCTGGCTGTGTGTATGTGTGTGTGTGTGTGTGTGTGTATGTCTGTGTGTGTGTGTAATAATGCATAGTATCTTTTCAAAAGGTGGAAAGTGATTTAATTTTATATCTTTATGTATCTAAGTATATATATGTATACTTAGAAAGTTATTTCAAATATATTTCATTTATATATGAGCTTATGGAAATTATTATGAATTATATATGATATTTAAAACTATTTATAATATGGACATATATATGTGTACATGCCTACATATATTCATAAACTGTAACTTGATCTAGTTTTAATAAACATTAATTGAATACCTATGTATTTCCAGGTAATATGCTAAGTACTTCTCATATATATTATTAGATTCACCATCTTATTTGGTCCTAAAAAGAAAAACTTTTAAAAGATCCTAAATTATAAATGAGAAATGAAAAAATTATACAATTTAAAACTTTTTTTTTCAATTTGAATAAATAACACTGCACATTGATGTCTTGATTAACCAGGGTCATGGGACACAAGTCCTATGGATAAACTCACACTGTGAATAATACTAATGACTTAAGTTATTGAAAATACAGATTTAAAACAAATCTGTTTAGTGAAAATTAATCCAGTATTTCGAAAAATGATGATTAAGCTCAGTGCTGTGAATGATACTGATGTTGAAAGGTATCCTTTTCCTTACAACAGATATTTTCTGCTCCCACCCAAGATAACTCATGATATAGTTATTAGACAATGCTCCAAAGCTTAGTTCATATGTCAAATCACTCAGTAAATGATAATAATAGTATTTAAGCCAACCATTTTTGAGTATTAACTATGTGCTGAAACTACTCCAAACACTTCTATTTGCAACCACAGTTAACGCGCACAACAGAACAAGCAGGTGGATGCTATTAGTTGTCTGTCATTTAGGGCAAAGAAAGTCAAGGCTCAGGCTAATGAGCGGCTTGTCTGCAGTCTCACGGCCAGTGAATACCCAAGCCAGGATCCCACCCATGCATTTGACCCTTGAACTCACTGCACTATGATTTGATTCTGCCTAACCGGGCAGACGAGGATTAAGTCACTTCACACTCAATTAAAGCAACAACAACAAAGAACAAATAAACAAAAAAGCATTTCAAATAAATTTGTTTTTTCAGCACATATATCATGTGCTCTTTGCTGACTGAACCAAATGATTATTGCCTTATCAGACTCCTCATAAGAGGTAATTTAATGTTTTAATTTTGTTTATTTTATAATTGAAATTTAAGTAAATAAGATTAATCTTTCACTTGTTTAAATCACAGATGATTTTTTTTAATTTTAAGGCAAAATTTCAAGTTTTTCTCCCATTTAACCTGTTCACATTTGTATTGGTTAGGAAGCATTAATTTTTCACACGGATTCTGACATTTCAATAATTAAACTATTCAACTTTTGAAGGGATAGGACTTTTCTCTCTTACAATGGACGCAATGTAATTTTTATTGGTTACTAGGCAGCTTCAAACAATGAACATATTCTCACACTTAGACTTACACAAAAATAGAAAGATTTCACTGCATTACACATGCAATAGGATGTTTGAGGATACTTGTTAGAATGGCAATCCAAGTAAAAGCAGTAAGTTTATTTTAAATGAAGTTTCAAGCATTTATTAGCTGTATAATTTTGCATGAGCTATTTAATATTCAAGATTCATCTTCCTTACATATGAACTTCTGTCTACTCAGGGTTTTTTGATAGTTATAATAAGCTAAAGAAATAAATATATGAATAGATATGTGGTACATGGTAAGAGACTGATATATATTAGTTCTCCTTTTAAGTCTCTGCAACAAACACAAAACAAATGCAGAAAATAAATCACATCTATAATAACCTAAAGTTGTGACTGTATTAATTTTATTATTTACATAAATTTTATTATATGATCTACCATATAGATCATATAATTTATAATATATATTATGTATTATATAGTAATAAATGTGTATATTAATAATATATATATAATTTATATAATGTCCTTTTTACTAAGATTTTTAAGGAGAAACTTTAAACACTTTATTAAAAATTATAATGGGATAATAATATTCAATCAATGCCTTTGATAGGAGAGATATTTGCATAATAGGGCAGAAGGGTTACCACACAGAAAACCGAGAAACACGGTGATGCTTCTAGAGGTGACCCATGAGCCTGTGTGCTCTAAGTCGTCTTATCAAAGCACTGCTGCTTCATTACCCTGAGATGACCAGACAGGACCAAGAAATGATGGAGAGTCCTTTCCTTGTACGGATTCATGGGAATTACATCCTGAAAATTACCATTTAATTCCCATGATTCAGAACCACTAGGAAGAGATTTGAAGGCAAGATTAAGAGACATATATTTTGCAGAATCAGAAACTATTTCTACTGTAAGTTTTGAAGGTTTGGTGGGGGGCGTATTTCGAGGTATCAGTAGCGTAAACTCTCAGGGATGGAGTTTATCCTTTCATTGTATACCTGTGCTTTTCATGGGATTTTAGAAGGTTTTTTTGTTTGTTTGTTTGTTTTTTTAGAAAATAGCAACTATCCTTCCTGTGGCAGGGGCAGATTTACTAGGACCTGCAGTCTAAAATCCAGGAAGACAAGATATTTGTCCTATTTTGTCCACTACAGTATCTCCATGGCCAGGTCTGTGATTGATACAGAGTTGATACTCAACACAAAAGTTTGAATAAGTGACTGTATGAGCCATCATTATATCTGGCTTAAGAATGTCCTACTGTTATGCTTGCCAGCTAGACAGGACCAGCTGGTTTTACATTTGCCTGAACAATGTATGTGTTTGCTCTGCAATTTGATTTTAACAATGTGTGCCTCCTGGCCGTCATTGCCTGCATCAGCTTTGCAGATAGGTTTGCTCCTATCTGGTAAAGAGATCTCTGATAAACCCTTGGCTATTTACTTTTTCCATACCAGATACCCTAGTTGTAGACTTGTCAATGAAAAAAATGTTGCCTGCCATATCAGTAAACAAAGGTTGTTGCAGCTATTAAGCCATCTCATTACAGCTGTCCTGATGGTGAGCCCTGAGGGAACTCAGGATAGAAACAGGGTGCCCACCATCCATCAGTCAGCCGCTGCAGCCACCACCCCCGCCATGGTGCTCCGAGGAGACTCAGGATGAGAAAACACAGGATACTGACCCCAGATAGCTGAGGTGCAGATCAAAGGAATGATTTCTGTGAGCTCAGATTCTCGCATTTTTCCATACCTAGAAAAGCACTAAATTCCTTAACTTGAGATGTCTGGTTTTCTTTAATTAATAGAAATCTTTTGATGTTCCTACCACCTTGTCTTTGTTGCAAAAACTCCTGTATACCCTGGCTCCTCCCTGACCTCTTCTGAGCAGTCCCTCAGAGCTACTGAGATGTTGTGTCCCAGGGTTTACTCCTCAGAATGTCTGACGAAAAAAACATACTCTCAAATTTAAGTTGTGTATTTTTGTTTTTCAGTCGACAGACTATGCATTGATCAAGGCTCTTTGTTACAGAAAATAGAATCTGCACTAATTTAATTTAGGTTAGAGATATTTGTGAAAGAATATAGATAATTGTTCACAGAACTGAAGAGAAGGGATGTATACTAAGCTGTTAGAAATAACTTCTAGAACTCACCACAGAACTGGAATATCAAAGGGTTACTGCCTTTACTCTAGTCAGGACTAACCACATAAGGAAGCTATCACCCAAGTTGTTGGGTTCAGAACTACAATGTCTTTGCCATTACATGGGAAAGGAAAATGTCTTTCCCCCAAACTGTGTTTATTTCTCCAAGAATTTCATAAAAGGTCATGCTTGCATGAATCTGACTGGAGAAACCTAAAACACATCCAGAAGGCTAACTGCAAGGGAATCCAGGAAATGTATCTTTTCATTTACTAGATGCTGTAAAAATATCTATAAAAAGAAAGCAAGCTAATTGGTGTTTAAAATGGTTGTTGAGTGAACCAATTTACAGTATCTACTGCAAATCCTTTGCAACTTTTGAGAAAAAAGGATATACATGAACACTTCCAAAAGGAGAATACTGAAAGTTATTTTGCAAAAATAGATGCATATGTAAGAAATTTCTGAATCCACATATACCAAAATGTTAATGATGGTCATTTATAGATAGATATATTGCCAATAAAATTTACTCTCTTGTTAGTATATAATATTCTTCTGAGGGTTATATAAGATAATACACGTAAAGCACTTAGCAGAAGACTAGGCAGTAAAGAAGTAATGTTAACTATTCATATATATATAATTATATATATTCATAACAATATATAGTTACCTGCACAGTAACATTCCAACACTGATCTATATATATATAGTTATATATGTATAACTATATATATTCAAATATATGTGTATATATACATATACATTCATATATATGTATATATATTCATATATACGTATATACTTTACATATACATATATATTTATTTACACACATATATATCAAGATAAAGCAACTGAAGCACATTACATAGAGACATGGGGCCTGGCACTTATTAATTACACAGAAACTGTGAATTACTGTAATTATTCTTTTCAAGTTTCTGAATTTGTTTGCTTTTTCAAATCTTTTTTTTTTTTTTTTTTTTTTTTTTTTTGCGGTACGCGGGCCTCTCACTGTTGTGGCCTCTCCCGTTGCGGAGCACAGGCTCCGGACGCGCAGGCTCAGCGGCCACGGCTCACGGGCCCAGCCGCTCCGCGGCACGTGGGATCTTCCCGGGCCGGGGCGCGAACCCACATCCCCTGCATCGGCAGGCGGACTCTCAACCACTGCGCCACGAGGGAAGCCCTGTTGGACTTTTAAAATAATCACACATTAACATTGTGGGGAAAAATAATATGATATACGTATTTCTCTATGCATCTATCTACATTGACTTGCACTCCAGAGGATAATCAAGAAAAAACAAAACAAAAAAAAACTACTGTCTGAATGATGATGTTCGTGGTGGTGTTGGCATTTATGAAGGCTTATTGAGTAGGTATTTTGTGCTGCTACTACTCTAAATGCTCTGAGAGACTATTCCCTACGGTCTCTTGCATTTCTGTGTGTCTTGAGAGAAGAGACACTGACTGTATTTTATTCCAGACTTTTCTTCTCAGGAATTTTCTATAGTGAATATCTTTAGAAAATAGAAAGAGCACCTCCCTCTGGAGCCAGGGGTAAGTACGTTTCCCTGTCAAGTGAAACAGTGAAATGTCAGGTGTGCTTCCTGTCCATTATAAAGTATTTGGTTTTCCTAAGCGGGGCAGACAGAGGGAGTGGGCCTGTCCTGTAATACAAACCGCTGCAGTGCGTGCATCCTGAAGGCCTCTTCCCATCGCCCTGGGGCATCAGCACAGATACTGGCACATTGGCAACTGCTATGGCTGTGAGGAAGAAACTCTGCCTCTGACACAGGAGCCTCCTGTCTTCTGCCATAATCCAGAGAACTGTGAGGCTCCCACGTTGGTTTGTGAAGAGGGTAAAATCTCAGACTGTTTTTGATAAGTTCTCTGTATTTAATAATTTGTTTAATCATCAAAAACAAACCTATCGGGCTTCCCTGGTGGCGCAGTGGTTGGGAGTCCGCCTGCCGATGCAGGGGGCACGGGTTCGCGCCCCGGTCCGGGAAGATCCCACGTGCCGCGGAGCGGCTGGGCCCGTGGGCCATGGCGGCTGGGCCTGCGCGTCCGGAGCCTGTGCTCCGCAGCGGGAGAGGCCGCAACAGTGAGAGGTCCGCGTACCACAAAAAACAAACAAAAAACAAACAAACAAAAAACCAAACCTATCAAGAAGGAACCATCATTACCCACTTTTTACACATGGGGACATTAGTCCACCAAGTTCAGGTCATTTTCCATTGTCACACAGATATTTAGTGGTAGACTCAGGACTGAAAGTTACTCTGGTTCTGAAGCCTGAGTGTTAAACCACCAAGCAAAACTGATTTTATGATCATCATGCAGTTCTCAGGTTTTTGTTCTGTTTGTTGAAAGGAAAAGAAATGGAATAATAATTTCAGAAGAACTTGCAGCTTATCAAACTGGAAAACTGCTGAGCTTGTGCCCAATATTTCTCAATGCTATACCTATTAATCAATATCAGCCTTCTGTCTAGCCTGGACAATCTCATCACACTAGCATTATTCCTGCTATCCAATTTGCTACTGATACTTTCCTAGTTTTAAATTCCTCTATGAATCCATTCCACTCTGTACTGATTTCTCCTTTACTTCTCATCAACCTCACGTTAATATGTAAATGTGTATTTCACTAATGCCACACGAAGTGGAATAATCTCCCTTATTCTTCACCACTCTGATTCCTCCCTGTTCTTCTAGACAAGATCTTGTCTCCCTATAAAAAGAAAAGGTGAACCTTTTCCAAAAGTCCATTCCCGGACCCCCTTCCTACCCCTCGCCTTACCCCCATGCTTGCACAGCATTCTGGCCTTTCTCTCTTAAAGAATCTACCACGCTTTTTTGGCAACTGTATTTATCAGTCCTAGGTCCCATCTCCCAAACTCACAGCCAGTATCACCTGACTCACGACTTTATCCTTAATTTCTCTGGCATCTAACTTTGCTTCTAATATTGAAATTAATAAATGTTGGTTGAACTAGGCTTTATTATAGAATGCAGCTGAACTGATATCTTCTTTTCTGAATTATTTGGACAGGCTAACATTACCACAAAATTTCTGACATAGCAGCACTTTCTAAATGAAACAGCTAACTTATAAGTCAGTGGGTTAAATTAGCTTTTTAAAATTTCTCATCCCACATGCCGCCGCAAAGATCCTGCATGCCGCCACAAGGACCCCGTGTGCCGCAACTAAGACCTGGCACAACCAATACAAATAAATAAATAGATAAATAAATAAATATTTTTTAAAAATAAAAATAACATTTCTCATAAATTTCTTCAAATTTAATATAAGCCATTAAGACATCAAATTAGTACTCTCAGAGTATAATACTTTACTTTCCAAAGAAGCATCTTCTGTTTATGTTTACATCCAAAGCAGTGTCCACTGCACTGTACTGTTTTTTTTCCATGGAGCTGAACGTCTCATGCTAGGGACCTGATAAGAATTTCAGCCTAAGAATAAATATCACAGGATACCTAGAGATTATTTTATATCAGTAGGTCAGATATCTCAAGTATGGAAAATCTCTGGATTATAATTTAGAATTATGTAAAATAATGAGGCCAAGTCAATGTGTGTTGACCTCTAATCTTACCATTTTATGAAATTGAACATTATATTTTTCATAAATATGTGTCTACCACTGATAGATTAAAAAATGATTATAGACATTTCAAAAAAAACATACTTAGGAAACCACTGAGCTCTGTTAAAAGTCTAAAATATCTTTATTTATTGGAAATTGAAAGGAAGATCCGTGTTGGGATGTTACTGTGCAGGTAAAAAATAATAATAAAAAACTATGTAAAGAAAAGCCTGAACAATATTCATTTGATACTCTATGCAGAATGAAATCATTATTTATTAGAGAAAAATTAAATCCAGTTACTCTGGGTTGTTTTCCCAACAACCTATTACACCTCGATTTCTTTTAGATAGCACTGCCTCCTGGTGGGCAAAGTGAGCTGCAAAATTAATCATCCTGAAACCAAAATAAATGACCCACTGAATGAGATGATTTATGAATATCTTTTAGAAAGCTAGAGAATGTATGCAAAATGGAGGGGGAAAGATGATGTGTTTGGCATAATATAAATTGAGCCTTTCTTGGCATAAATGAGAAACACAATCAGATACTTTTGAAACCCCTTCTGGTTGGGGCAGGAGGACATGCATCAAGATCATTTAAAATTGGACCAAGCTGTTCAAATGAATCTTTTTAAGAATGGAGGATGAATATTACCTTAATTCACAGAGAAAAGTTATCACTGACATTGAAATCTTTACTACTAAAAAGTTATGTAGGCAATCATTTGGGGGCATTATTTAGATTATTTGCAGTGAATATATTTCCATTAATTAATTTTTCTTTTATGGAGTTATACATTAGAACTTAAATTGTTGTATGTTTGAAAGTTTGTCTAAGTAACAATTATTATCTTATGTATACAATGGCTTCCAGAATTTGCATCGATGTGTTATCATTTTTGTTTCCAAACCTCATTCACTTTAAAACAAAAACTCACATCACTCACATAAAGAGATATGATGATCACTTTGTCTAATAGTGAAAGATCAGAAATAGAACAATTTTCAGCTAATGAAATCAGAGAAGACTGCCAATGTGTTTATAATAATTGAAAATTACATTTTTAACTGATTTATCACTGAACAATCAATTTATATTGTTAAGTGTAAAATGAAATGGATTGAAATATTTGAGGTTCTCATATAAGCAATTAAACAGTTGCTAGTCAATCATACACTATTAAGTTGTGCATATAGGACACTGATACTTGGCTGCAAGGTAATCAATAATTACTTATGAGAATACATTTTGCCCCCCATTTAATTTCAAAAGCCCATTTTAAGTAAACAGAGTGCAAAAAGAATTGTTATGCTATAATGCAATTGCTATGGCATAAAATGTATACAAAACAAATATTGTTCCTTCACATTCTTTTACAGCATTGATTTTTTAAGATTATTATCACAAGTCTGCCATAAGTACACTTGTCTGATGTTTATCCAGCACTGCTCTTTGCCAAAAACAAAAAAATAAACAAACCTATGGATCATTCAGTTGACATATCCTAGAGGTGAGTTTTCTTGTCTTTTGGTGCCTGGACTTTCTAAGGATTATAACTATTGACTATGATAGAAAGAACTCCACAGTTTTCATAAATCCTACAAATGATTATTTCTCTCAGCAATAGCTTTCTAAACTGAATACCAGAGAACCTAACATTCATAATGTATGACGTTGTAATCCATTAAAAATATAGTGACTCTGATATTGAGCTCCATGAGCTATTTGTATATTTGGGAGATTAATCCTTTGTCTGTTTTTTCATTTGCAAATATATTCTCCCATTTTGAGGGTTGTCTTTTTTGTCTTGTTTATGGTTTCCTTTCCAGTTAAAAAATGGGCAGAAGACCTAAATAGACATTTCTCCAAAGAAGACATACAGACGGCCAAGAGGCACATGAAAAGCTGCTCAACATCACTAATCATTAGAGAAATGCAAATCAAAACTACAATGAGGTATCATCTCACTCCGTTCAGAATGGCCACTTATCAAAAACTCTAGAAACAATAAATGCTGGAAAGGGTGTGGTGAAAAGGGAACCCTCTTGCACTGTTGGTGGGAATGTAAATTGATACAACCAGTATGGAAAAGAGTGTGGCAGTTCCTTCAAAAACTAAAAATAGAACCACCATATAACCCAGCAATCCCACTACTGGGCATACACCCTGAGAAAACCATGATTCAAAAAGAGTCATGTACCACAATGTTCATTGCAGCTCTATTTACAATAGCCAGGACATGGAAGCAACCTAAGTGTCCATCCACAGGTGAATGGATAAAGAAGATGTGGCACATATATACAATGGAATACTACTCAGCCATGAAAAGAAACGAAATTGAGTTATTTGTAGTGAGGTGGATGGACCTAGAGTCTGTCCTACAGAGTGAAGTAAGTCAGAAAGAGAAAAACAAATACCGTATGCTAACACATATATATGGAATCTAAAAAAAAAAAATTGTACTGATGAACCTAGTTGCAGGGCAGGAATAAAGAGGTAGACATAGAGAATGGACTTGAGGACATGGGGTGGGAGGGCGAAGCTGGGGTGAAATGATAGTAGCATCGACATACATACACTATGGAATTTAAAACGGTTGGTGGGAAGCAGCCACATAGCACAGGGAGATCGGCTCGGTGCTTTGTGACCACCTAGAGGGGTGGGATAGGGAGGGTGGGAGGGAGACGCAAGAGGGAGGGGATATGGGGACGTGTATGCATATGGCTGATTCGCTTTGTTGGGCAACAGAAATTATCACAGTATTGTGAAGCAATTATTAATAAAGATCTATTTAAAAAATATATAGTGACTCTGTATTTCAGTTAATGGTAAGAGCCTCCATTTCAGGTATTACTAATTGTGCTGGCTATATTTTGTTTCCTAAACATAAAGAAATGCAACAATTAGACAAAACAGTCTCATAAAGGGCTCATATACATGAATGACTGTCTTTCAGTTTTACATGATATTTTCATTTGTTAATGTAATATATCCAATGGCCTTTATGAATAAGAATTTTTTTTTTATGCATAAGAATTTGAAGGTCAATTTCTATCCACTCACTGTTCCTGACTAGCTACCTGAGCTTGAAGAAGTGAGCTGACCTCAGGAACTCTGTGAAATTATTCTAATGAAGGAGCTCTGAATATTCAGGCAGCCCAAATGAGGAGTTTAGCATTCCAATCTCATAGCAATACCTCTTCAGCCTGACTGAGATATAATTCCTGTATATATCAGATTATTTTTAGTGTTCTCAGTTACCAATTTTGTGATGTAGGAAATAAAGGAGAATCTGAACCCATGAGTGTTTAAAAATAAATACAAGGTAGCTTGTATGTGCATTTGTGTGTATAAAGACTGCAGGCTTCATAGTTCTTTAATAGCATTTACTGTCCCAAACACACTCTTTTAAATCAATCAAGTATGGTCTTGACATAATGTTTTCTGTTATTGCTCAATGTATGTAAGAAGTTATGTACCATAGGAAGAGCAATTGTGCAGCTTACTTTTTTCATATACACAAATGTGTATGACATAATATTTGCCATTTAGAACCTATTGAGTCATAGACTTTTGCATCATAAGGGCTTGTAATAATAGCATTGTCCAATGTCCTTATAGAAGTATAAGCCTTAGAGTTTCAGACACGTAAAGGACTTTTCATATCACAAGGTATGTTTCGCTAATATTTACCATAAAAGAGAAAGTACTTCCAGAGGGGTTAAGTCACTTGTAAAAGATCATAAGTATTTAGTGAACAAGCTTGCATAATTCTTACATATGTCCCTTAGAATATTACTATGTTGAATTTACCATTATCTATTTTTTTCTTAAAGCTACAAAGCACTGAGCAGATTTTATATAAATTAGCAGGAAAATATTTGTGATCATGATGTTAAAGAAAAATAATGCATAAATAATAAAATTCATATGTATCAAATCCATGAAAATGTAAAAAACATTGCTAATAACAGTAGGCTGAATTTACCTAACATAAGTTGGTGATTGGGTAAATAAAGTATGATCCCTTTTAAAATAGAACGAAAATGATAATATTGATCTGAATTATTTACTTTGGATGTGATTTCTCAAAATGCAGGCATATTTGGATTCTAAATCTTAACTAATAATGCGTGTTTGACTATTAAAATGAGATAATATATAATATGTAATATATTATTATAATAAAATAATTAAAATATTATATATTATAATTATTAAAATTATTATATATGATTAAAATATTATTAAAATAATTATCATATAATAATACATATTATTATGTAATAATAATATATAATATAATATATAATATGTAAAAAGCACAGTGTCTGACATCAATTAGATATTTAACAAAACAGAGAAGATAATAATATATAACATGTAAACGATTATTAGGGAACGGACTTTAGTCCTCAGTCTCCCCCAAATGTAGAGTCTTAACAAAAATATAACTAGTAATGAAAGGGGGACATACTTTATTTTTAACCCTTCTGAATGGGAAGAGCCAAGAATATCCACTTGAGAAGAGAGGAGGGGGGAAACTGTGTGTTAAAAGCAATCGGATCTCTTTGGTGAATGGACATTCTTTTATTGACAGAAGAGGCTGAGGCCAATACTGAGGAGCATGCCACGGCATAACCATGTGCAAACTTTCCACAGTGATTTCATCCTTCTGATTGTAGTAAAACTTCACACTATTTTGGAGCAGTAAAAACTTGATAGAATTTTTAAGCTATTTGTCAAGCATGGCTTATTTAAATTTTCCTCAAAAACTGTTACTGTTTTATCACTAAGAACTCTAGAGAGATGCTCTAAAATAGACACAAATAAACCAGTCCCAAATAAAACTACTTACCTGAGAAATATTGGCAGGTGATAATTGATTTGTTGTGATCCTTATAGTATAAATTATTTCTTGATAATATTTATAAAATTTATAAAATATAGAATTTATAAAATTCTCAATGGGTTTTAAACACATAATGTGCTCTGTTTAATTTAGCTGTAATGTCACTGGAGAACAGGGTGAAAGATGGTCTCCTGAATAGTTGATCTTTCTTTCAAACCTGTGTAACTGTCTTTATTTCTCTGCTATAATCTTTAATGTAACTTTAAGGAAGGACATCTTAATTGTAAACCTCAAAATTGTGTACTCAATAGAGGTTAGTCTCTGTCTCATTCAACAACAGGCAATATAAAGATGAAAATTAGTTGAGAATCCATACCAACTATTGAACCGAAATTCAACTCGTCAGTTGAATTCCATATAGATATAATTTTAGAATATGTAAAATATGGATTTGTATGACATTCCAAAATAATATTAGAACAAGAGCATGTCAGTGTCAAATAATCAATTAGAGATAGAATTGCAAGTTTCCAAACATTTCAATGTATGTCTCTATGTACACAGAAAAATGAGAGATTGGTTCTCATTGCAGTGCTTTGTGAATTAATGTAATTTCAGGTCACTGATATCATGAGGTTGGGATTGTTGTTTCAAGCAGAAACAGGAACCGAATGCAAGAAATTAGAAGATGAAAGACTCTGTGTATACATCCTTGACAATGTAATAAAAGGGTTCTGGCAAATAAGGTTACCAATTAGTCAGGAAGTCAGAGAATTACTAGCTGAGAATTGTTTGCTAAGATCAAATGAGGCCATAGCTCACACTTCAACTATTAGTGGCCGAGAAATGTATTTACTATTCAGAATTTTTGTTATTTAATAATGAGTAAGCTATTGCTTCTACGACAATTTTTTCTTCTTAATATAGATTTAAAAATATTTAAATGACCATTCATAAGTTCCAGTAAGATAATATTGTAAGATGATTCCCATAAGTATTCAAGAAAAAATGTAGAGTTCCTCTAAGCAGAGCTAGGCAACAAGTCCTGATGTAACCATATATCTACTTAAAATTCAATAGTCTAGCAGACATTATGTCAAGGTTCTGAACCATGTGTCAGCCAATAACAATGGAAGAAGTGGTAAGCATCATCTTGAAAATTTTATTACATTATAAAAAGAAAACATGTTCCCAGTCAATAGTTGGAAAAAAAACTAATTTCTACTATTTCAGATGTTATAATTTATGTACTGCAAGGCAATAAAGCATCAAAAAGAAAGCTATACTAAACTTATTTCAACTATAGCAGAATTATAAATATGATTTAAGATTATTCTGAAACACTGGGCCCCCCCATAAGAAGGAAAATGTGCACGCAGTACGCTTAAAGTGCAAATATCATGTAAATGAACATCACACATCACCTCTTAGAATAGAAATTCCCTTTGCAACACAAAAGTACAAAACTTTGAGTTAATATGAGTATTTTGAGGAAAAATAAATGTAATAATTTCATATATAAAATAACAAGACATACTTCAGTTTGCTGAAAAAGAACATAGTTTGGGAATCCCTCAAAGGGCAGTTTTACATAATTCATTTGAATAAAATATACCAAGCAATATTTTTAAAAGTATGTCTTTTCATATTCTTCAGTAATATAGACGCTTACACATGACCAAACAAGGAAAAAATTGTGTCAGTCAGTTGTGCGAAAATGTGCAGAGAAGATTATATTTGGACTTAAGTAAGCAAAATTGCTGTCATCAATCTAGCCACCCTCAAAAGTGTAACAATCCTTTCATCATTTCAGGAATACATGTAATCTTTGTAGCTTTCTCCACAGTTATATTTTAAAATTTATTTGTGTATAACTCCAAAAAAAATTTTCCTATGCCAAAAGAATGGAATCAAACAGGACAATTCTCAATAGGCACAAGAAAAATGTTCAACATTGCTAATAATTAGAGAAATGCAAATCAAAGCTACAATGAAATACCACCAAACACGGGTCAGAACGGAAATCATTAAAAAGACTACAAACAACAAATGCTGGAGAGGGTGTGTAGAAAAGGGAATCCTGCTATACTGTTGGTGGGGGTGTAAATTGGTGCAGCCACTATGAAGAATAGTATGGAGGTTCCTCAAAAAACTAAAAATAGAGCTGCCGTATTATCCGGCAATGCCATGGTTGGGCACATATCCGGACAAAGCTGTAATTCAAAGCAATACATGCACTCCTATGTTAATAGCAGCACTATTACAATGGCCAAGACATGAAAACAACCTAAATGTCCATCAACAGATGAATGGATAAAAAACATGTGAGATATATATATATATATATATATATAATGGAATATTACTCAGC
>NC_041220.1:5704400-5713122 GCF_002837175.3 Physeter macrocephalus
TATAAAATGGAATATTACTCAGCCATAAAAAGAATAATGCAATTTGCAGCAACATGGATGGACCTGGAGATTATCATGCTAAGTGAAGTAAGTCAGATAGAGAAAGACAAATACCATATGACATCACTTATATGTAGAATCTAAAATATAACACAAATAAACTCATCTACAAAACAGAAACAGGCTCACAGAGAACAGACTTGTGGTTGCCAAGGGGGAGAGGGGGTGGGCAAAGGGATAAATTAGGAATTTGGGACTAGCAGATGGAAACTACTACACACAAAATAGATAAACAACAAGGTCCTAAAGTGTAGCACAGGGAAATATACTCAATATCCTGTGATAAACTATATGGAAAAGAAAATGAAAAAGAACGTGTATATATATATATATATATACATATATATATGTATTTGTATAAAACTGAATCACTTTGCTGTACAGCAGAAATTAACACAACATAGTCAATCAACTATACTTCAATAAAATAAATTAAAACAAAACAAAACAAGGCAATTGTGCTTTGCTCCATTGTCAGCCTTGGGACTACTACACCTTGGGGAAGGGACAGGTGGGTAAGGATGCCCAAAACATAGAATAAGAATGGAGAGACCAGAAGGATTAACCCTGGAAAAATCTGTGAAGTTCTATCATTATGATTATCAGGAGCACACACTCAAGGAAACAGTTTATTGAAGGATTACAATCTACTTAGGGTAATTTATTATCTCAGTGAGTGCATTTCAAAACTTAAGATTGTCTTTATGGTGTAAAGAACCTTCCTATGTCTGACTAGGATTGACTATGCCATACAAAAAGCTATCACCAACTTTTAATATATAAATACATATTTTCTTGCTTTTTCAGAGAATATAAAGTGAGATAGCAGTGACTAAATAGTTCAGTCTCTACAAAACATATTTTGAAAAGGTTCATCTGCTAAATCATAGATGTGACAGAACACCAACTATTTTATTTTAAATTTTCTTCCTTCTAGTTTATTTATTTTTAAACATCTTTGTTGGAGTATAATTGCTTTATAATCGTGTGTTAGTTTCTGCTTTATAACAAAGTGAATCAGCTATACATACATACACATATATCCCCATATCTCCTCCCTCTTGCGTCTCCCTCCCACCCTCCCTACCCCACCCCTCTAGGTGGTCACAAAGCACCCAGCTGATCTCCCTGTGCTATGCGGCTGCTTCCCACTAGCTATCTATTTTACGTTTGGTAGTGCATATATGTCCATGCCACTCTCTCACTTCGTCCCAGCTGACCCTTCCCCTTCCCTGAGTCCTCAAGTCCATGGACAATGGTTGGTGGAGGAATTCAATGAGAACAACTCGGAATAAACAGAAAATTGTGTCAAAGTTTCCAAAAGCACTACTGAAGAAAGGAAATCTTGATAGAGAATCTTCAATGGCCTTGGGGATTCCCAAAGGGTTCACAATGGTTTTAAAATCATGTTGAAGATTTTGAAGTCCCATTGTTTTCTCACGTTTAACTATAATTTCAAAGTAGCATCGTCTTTTTTTTTCCTTCTCCTATACTTACACAAATGTATAAAACTATGATTGTAAAATAGTCACTCCTTACCTTTGATTCTTGAACGTTCTTGACTTTTTTCCTGCTGGAAATAAAACAAAAATAGTTCAAAATTTGTAAGTATTTTACCAACAGGCTGATATAAAGTATCACTATAACTAAAGACTTGTCAAAATATTTTCTTGTACATATACCCAGGAGTTACCATAACACAATTCTCAACTTTAAAAATACTTATATTAAATCTTTTATCAAAGCAGTAATCATTCTTAGTGGACATAAATTTTTCTAAGAAACCAATACATTATAAGAATATGGATTTATAAATAAATGCCTAATAAATAATAAATTATTATGCCCTAAAAAGGTCTTGGTTCATTCCGTTTAATTCCAATGACGTCTTCAGAATTTGCTTTCAATGTCTCTATGTTAATTACAAAATTTTGGTGAGAAAAAAGGTTTAAGGGCAAACTGGATAATTCACTAAAATAAAAAAAAAACACGAGATGTTTCAACAGTCTTTCCTTCAGTTTAGCTTAGAATTCGCCCCTGTCTCGCTTCTCTGAGGCTAAAGTTGACAACAATCCTATTATTTATTCAAGGTTGCTTCAGTCAGACCTGCCTTTCAATTTGACATACTCCTTATTAGTTACCAGGCAACCCCAGAAGAATTAGTTTGCTTTCAAGTTTTTAAGTAGAAATTGTGCACTCTATAACTTCTCGATTCATATTCAAGCACAGTTTACTCTGTCTAAAAGTTTCAGGGTATCATACTAACAATAATTTTGAAATATGTTTCTAACAAAATGTCTCACACATACACAGAGAACTGCATAATTGTATGAATGCCAATAAATTTTGGTAAAATTTATAAACACATTAAAAAATATAAAGAATTTATTTTGCAGCAAGCACTCACCTCGGAGTCAGATTATGATAATAAAAATGCATATTGACAAATGTATATTTACTGAAACAGCCAACCCTATGTATAATTCTATTAGACTAAAACTTTGTACTCTGTCTCTTATTCTAACACATCCAGGCTTTGTGATTAAATTATGTACTGTCCTTTGTTAATTAATTGATTTTTTTCAGTTCTGATGTATTTTTAATTTAGAGTATTTGTTGTTCATTTAAACTAAAATTTAAATATGAAATACAAATTTATGTATATTATATAAATAAATATAAATTACTTGCTTTAAAAGTACATTATTTTTTCATAATTTTAGGTCAAGCTGGTTTAAATTTTCCGAGTACTGAGGAAGAGAAAAATCTGTATCTCTCTCTCTCCTCACCTTTTGGCATTTTCTCATTCATTTAATCATTCATTCTTTCAACAAATTTGCATAGATCACTTCTATGTGCCAGACACTGCTCCAAGTGATAAGACTATGAAGGATGAAAAAACCAACAAAAAATTATGTCCTTTTGGAACCTAGTTATTAGATAAATGGTAATAAATTATATTTAGAAAAAGATATACCTTAAAAGGAGTTATTTTGTAGTGAATGACTGCAATTTTACACAGGTGTATAATGTTAAATAATTTTTGAATAAAATTCTGAGTGAGATGAGATGATATAACTGGGGAAAACATGTTTTAGGAGAGAAAAACAACTGCAAACTTCCGGAGATACAGGAGGTCTTGGCATTGTCAAAAATACCAAGGAGACCTGTGTAACAGGGCAGGCTGAGTGAGGGGAGTTTTGTAGGCAGTTCAATCAAGGAGGCAACAGGGGCAGAGAGACTAGCACTGCGGTCCCTGGTTATCTCTTTGGTTTTTGCACTGAGAGAGCTGAAAAAAACATTGAGAGTTTCTTCTCAGAGGACTAACATTATCTGAGTTACATTTCAGTAGAATCATTCTGGCTATTGAGACTAGTTTGAACAAGGGAAGGACAAAATTAGAGGGACCAGTAGGGAAGGTATTGCAGGAATCCTGGTAGGAGGTGATAATGGCTCAGAAAGGTGTGGTGCCAGTGGAGCTGGAATATCAGTTAGAGCTGGAAAGGTTTGTTGATAGAATAAGTGTTGGGTGTGAGATACAGTGCATAAAAGGGTGATCTCAAGTATCTAAGCCAGTAGAAGAATGGCATTACCTCTAAGATAAGGAAGATGGCCAAATAAGAAACACTTTTATCCCTTCTTAGCTTGCCTTCTGGTAGTGTCCCGCTTTGTTCATTTTTCTCTTGTCTGGCTACCCCTGTTCTATCTCCTGTACGGATTCCTTCTTGTCTCCTCAATTTCTAACTACTAGTTTCCTAGACACTGAGCCTTATCTTTCTTCTATACACCTCATTCCTTTGGCGATCTTTTCTACTCTTCTGGCCTTAAGTGCCATACTTTTCCTAAGGACTCTCAAATTTATATCACTAGCTAATCCTCGACATTGTACTTCAGATTCAAAGATTCGGCTTTACTTATTTATTTTTTTAACATCTTTACTGGAGTATAATTGCTTTACAATGGTGTGCCAGCTTCTGCTGTATAACAAAGTGAATCAGCTGTATGTATACATATATCCCCATATCCCCTCACTCTTCTGTCTCCCTCCCACCCTCCCTATCCCACCCCTCTAGGTGGTCACAAAGCACTGAGCTGATCTCCCTGTGCTATGCAGCTGCTTCCCACTAGCTATCCATTTTACACTTGGTAGTGTATATAAGTCCATGCCACTCTCTCACTTCATCCCAGCTTACCCTTCCCCCTCCCTGTGGAATCTAAAAAGAAAAAAAAATGTTTATGAAGAACCTAGGGGCAGGACAGGAATAAAGACGCAGAAGTAGAGAACGGACTTGAGGACTCAGCTTTATTTTTGACATCTCTACTTGATTATCTAATAACAGCTTACCTATCATGTCTAAAACTAAACTTCTGATCTTCCCTGACTTCTTTGATCATCTTTCTCATCTTCATCTCTCCATCTTCCTTGTTGTTTAGACACTTAAAATAATCCTTCTCTGTCTCTTAAGAATAAAGAGCCTGACATTTTCATGGGTTTGATTATTTGACTCTGATTTTACTTTGAATATCACTCTGAGGATGCAAAGTAGGATGATGGTCAAAATACCTGGAACTTATGGGAGATATTTTAACAAGTTGCATAAATTTAGAAATCACCAGCCTATGTATAAATCATCAGTACTGCATCTGGAGAACATATAATAGAGTTGAATGATCTAGAACTGAATATTGTAAACAATATAAGAAAAATATAAAGTCGAATTAGCCAACAAAAGAGAATGGAAGGATAGACAAATTATAGGAGAACAAAGAGGAGAGCATGGAATCATGGAATACTAGGGAATATACTACGTAAATGGGAAATTTTCAATAGTATAGAATTATTATGACTGCTCTAGTAAAATCAGATCTAAGGCAATGCCCTTCAGATGAACTGACATATATGGAATCACTGATTTAAAAGAAAGCACATTTTTGATGGTGCTTGGGCTTGGAAGTAAAACTGAAGTTATTCATTGAAGGAGAGGGTAATTGAGAAATATATGAAGTGGTAAAAATGGAATGAGAGAAACACAGCTGGGAAAGAAAGGTCTAGGATGGTGTGTAGCTGAAGAGTGAAGGGAGGTCCACGGAGGTATAGTGTTGGTTTTGCTCACTTGTCTTTTTGTTTTATTTTGTATAAATTTATAATATATTATTTACATAAGTGAGAACTGAGAAAGTCTAAATGATAGGAGATACATAGTAGAAATGGAGAGGATTAAGATAAAAGGGAGAGATGATTAGACTAACTTTATAAGGTTATTGGAAAAAGTAGATGTGATACAGAACATAAGTAGGGACAAAATTTAGTTAGAAGGACAACCAGTTCCTCTAATGTAACCGGCGGGCATAGGAAGGAATGGTTATAAATGCAGGAGTTTTGTAGGTTTGATATGATGAATTAAACATGTTCAATCTTTGATGATTTATTTTCTTTATGTAATAGAAGGAAAGTCTGCTGAGTGGTGAAGTAGGATGGCTTGTCAGAAATTTGTGGAGATAGCGTAGATTTTAAATGCGCTGGTTTTTGTGAAGTTAATTGAGTAAAACAGCTTGGTGTTTTTGAAATCCTAACTGAGTTTTGCCATCATAAATATATAGTGACTTATTTTAACTATAGTCAAATGGGCTTAGCACTCACCGATATTGTATTTTATTTTATTATTTTCTTAACACTCAATTCTCTATTTGTATAATTGTATGTAATTATAAATTACCAATGAAATATCCTTAAAAATTTTACAAATGGTAAATGTTTAAGAAGCTTGCATTTACAGAAGATAAATTAATTATTAATTTAATTTTATGGACTGGGAAGAATAGGAACAGACTTGTAATGTAGGAAGGAAAAAGGGATAAACTACCTCATTTATTCCTAAACTTGTATTAGAACCCTGTCAGAGTGTGTGTGTGTGTGTGTGTGTGTGTGTATACACATATAGGTATAATTTAGGATTTTCAAAGTAATAACTGTTCCAATTTGTTTCTATCACTAAAATATTACATTGCTCACTAAGCAATATGTATTATCCACAATTTTATTTTACAAACTATCACTTTATATTTTAAATGTTTATTTTTAAATGAGGAAATGTTAAGAAGAAAACTATAATTATTTAATTATGCAATAAGTCTTAAGAGGTCAGAAAAATTTTTTACCCTGTCTGCATGATACTTTTGAGAACCATTCTTACGTTATGAAAACTTAGGTCTTGTCCATAATAGAAGAAGTGCCAATCTTTTGGTATATCTCAATTTTAATGCTCTCCCAAAAGGTTTTCTGACAAAGTGGTCTTGTCTTAAAATAAGAAATATATATTTGGCTACGTATCAAAGCTAAATCAAAGCAAACGATTCATGTTTAACTTCATACCACACCATTTCTTGGAAGAATCCCAAAGTGCTACCTTTATTACATAAATAGACTACATGAAATCCAGCTCAATAGTAGAAATGGGCAAACAGATCCTTTCAGACAGTATGTAAAAGATTAGCAAAGACAATCTGAACAGAAGTATGGATTCAGGAGAAATACATGATTGTAAGATATCATTTCTTAAATATTAAACAAAATACAACATAATGAGTGGAACATAGCTAAGCCAGGGTAAAATTAAGTCAAGTTGGAAGCAGTAATTTTTAAAATGCGATGTGGTGGTCCTAAAACATCTAAGCAAACTAAAATATAGCCAAATAACATCAATGCACAGCAACCTGTGAAGAATTTAAATGGGCAGAAAGTTATCACTCTAGAAGATATTATTAAGAATGTTTCTTATCTAGTATTTGGATTTTGGTATGACATTTATTAATATCTAATGATGGCTATATTATAAAAATGTATGTCTTATGATCAAACACTAAAACTAAATATCTGGCTATGACAACTTCAAGAATAATTTATCTTGTTTCTTCCTTCCCATATATATATATATATGAGAGAGAGAGATCTAGCTCTATATAGACATTCAAAGTACAAGCTATAAAAGCTATAGACTGTCAATCTACAGCTGTTTCTCTTTTGGCTTAATTTTTTGTTGCGATGTCATTAATTCCGAAGTCAAAGAATATATATATATAACTGAATCACTTTGCTGTACACCTGAAACTAACATAACATTGTAAATCAACTATACTCCAATATAAAACAGAAAGTTAAAAAAATTGTAGTTGCTTCTTATTGTAGGTTCATATTATATTTGATATTTTTATGGGATTTTAAGGAAACAAGATAGAGAACTTGTTATAGGATTGATGGATAGCAATATAAAACTTAGAAAGACTGCCAATTAACAACTACCATTTATTACTGAGAATATACTTTGTCAATAAACTATATCCTGCAATGAAGAAATTATAAATACTTATAGCCAGGTATCCCAGATAACCCCAAACTAATATGAGATACTCTTGGCACAGGTAACCATGGGGCGTTTTGAGGAAGATAAGAACAGTGGTCAGTAGCATGGAGTCTAAGCATCAACACACCAGTTGACTCCCAATAGGCAGAGAGACCATTTGCAAGTGTCAATGAAAAGAAGATTGAGGCTTGAGGAATGCAAGTAGAAGAAGGAGAATTAGTAGGAGGAGAAGAAGGAGATGGAGAGGAAGAGGAGGAATAGGAGGAGGAGGGGGAGAAGCTGGGAGATTAAAACCCTCATACCAGTTTTACTAGGTGGCAAGCAACTTTTAAGTCGTTTACATATATTATCTCATCTGAGGTGACCAAAAGTCACAGTCTAGCTTCCCCTACTTGCATTTTCAAACTGTAAGCTCATGAAGTTCTCAAGGGGGTGATGACCATGACATGTACAGAAGTATTTTCAAGCAAATATGATTACATGAGACCTGAGCCCAAACCTGAGTTAAACTGCCCTTATAAAAAGATGAGCTGCCCAAGGGGGATCTTCCTAGAAAAGGTAGAAGAATATTTGATAGGATTTTCATTCATGCTTAGCCAGGTAGGTGGTAACAGCTATTGTAATATCAGCTTGATTTTCACCAAAAGGTAAGTGAGACCTATGGCATTATGTTTACAATTGTTTACTTTTTTCAACTTTATTGAGGAATAATTGACAAAAATAATTGTATATATTTAAGGTATACAAACTTATGGTATTATAAATATTTTCAAAAACACACACAGTGTGGAATGATTACCAAAATCAAGATAATTAACACATTCATCATATTACATGGTTAATTCTTTTTGGGTGTGGTAAGAATGTTTAAGATCTCTCAGCAACTTTCATGTACAGTCATTAGTTGGTATCTGCAGGGATTGGGTTCAGGACCTCCAAGGATACCAGAATCCAAGGGTGCTCAAGTTCCTTATATAATATGGCATAGTAGAGTTGGCCCTCCATATCCATGGGCTCCACATCTGCAGATATGGAGAGACCACTGTATACAATACGGGGTTGTTATTATTATAGTCAATGTACTGTAAGCTTAGACCCTCAAACTTATTCTTCTTGTAACTTCTTATGACTTCTTTTAAATTTGTACCCTTTGACCTGCATCACCCCATTTCCCTTCCCCTCAACACTTGCAACCATCATTCTATTCTTTGTTTCTATGAAATTGACTTTTTAAAAATATTCCACATGGGGCTTCCCTGGTGGTGCAGTGGTTGAGAGTCCGCCTGCCGATTCAGGGGACA
>NC_041220.1:5714398-5719432 GCF_002837175.3 Physeter macrocephalus
GCTGAGCCTGCGCGTCCGGAGCCTGTGCTCCGCAACGGGAGAGGCCACAACAGTGAGAGGCCCGCGTACCACAAAAA
This sequence comes from Physeter macrocephalus, assembly GCF_002837175.3. NCBI lineage: Eukaryota > Metazoa > Chordata > Mammalia > Artiodactyla > Physeteridae > Physeter > Physeter macrocephalus. The sequence goes on from NC_041220.1 coordinate 5,714,476, forward strand.
AATAATAAAATAAAATAAAATAAATATTCCACATATTGGTGATACTATACAGCATGTGTCTTTCTCCATCTGGCTTATTTCACTTAGCATAATGATCTCCAGTTTCATTAGTGTTGTCCCAAATGGCAGTATTTCCATTTTTTTTTTTTTTTCGCGGTACGCAGGCCTCTCACTGTTGTGGCCTCTCCCGTTGCGGAGCACAGGCTCCGGACGCGCAGGCTCAGCGGCCACGGCTCACGGGCCCAGCCGCTCCGCAGCATGTGGGATCTTCCCGGACCGGGGCACGAACCCGCGTCCCCTGCATTGGCAGGCGGACTCTCAACCACTGCGCCACCAGGGAAGCCCAGTAGTTCCATTTTTAATGGCTGAATAATACTTCATTTTCAATATCTATTCATCTGTCCATTGACACTTAGGTTGCTTCCATGTGCTGGTTATTGTCTAATGCTAAAAGAACATAAGGGTGCAGATATCTCTTCCAGATAGTAATTTATTTTCCTTCAGATATATACCCAGAAGTGGGAATTCTGGATCATACAGTAGGTTTATCTTAAGTTTTTTGAAGAAAAACTCTACCGTTTTCTATAATATCTGTAGCAATTTACATTCCCATCGACAGTGCACTAGGGTTCCCTTTTCCCCACATCTTCTTAAACACTTATTATCTTTTGTCTTTTTGATAATAGCCATTATAACAGGTGGTGAGATGATATCTCATTGCACTTTTGATTTGCGTTTCCCTGATGATTAGTGATGTTGAGCACATTTTTATGTATTAGTTAGCCATTTGGATATATTCTTTGGAAAATGTCTATTTAGCTATTTTTCCTATTTTTAATTGGATTATTTGCTTTTTTTGTTATTGAGTTGTATAAGTTATTTATATTTTAAACTAACCGTTTATCAGATACATGATTTGCAAATATTTTCTCTCATTCTGTAGGTTGCCTTTCTAATTTATTGATTGTTTCCTTTGCTCTGCTGAAGGTTTTTTGTTTGATTTAGTCCCACTTGTTTATTTTTGCTCTTATTGCTTATGATTTGGAGTCATTTCCAAAAAATAAATAATTTTTTCCTATGTCTTCTTCCAGTAGTTTTACTGTTTCAGATCTTACAAGTAGGTCTTTAATCCATTTTGAGTTAATTTTTATGAGTGTTGTAAGATGGAGTTCCAGTTTTAATCTTCTGCATGTGGATACCCAGTTTTCACAGCACCATTTACTGAAGAGGCTATCCTTTTCCCATTGCATGTTCTGGGTGCCCTTGTCAAAAATTAGTTGACCTCGTATGTGTGGTTGATTTCTGGGCTCTTGATTCTGTTGCACTGGTCTACGCACTCCCTTTTATGCCAGTACCATATTATCTTGATTACCTAAGTTTGAAATATAATTTGAAATTAGGTGTGAAGTCTCCTGCTTTGTTCTTTCTTCTCCAGATTGTTATGGCTCTTTGGGGTTTTTTGTGGTTTCATTCAAATGTCAGGATAGATTTTATTTCCATTAGTGAAAAATGTCATTGGAATTACAGGCACTGAATCTGTTATCTCATTGGGTAATATGGACATTTTCACAATATTAATTCTTCTAATTCAAGAACGTGAGATATCTTTCCATTTATTTATATCTTCTTCAATTTCTTTCATCTGTATCTCATAGTTTTCAGTGTATAGGTGCTTCACTTCCTTGGTTAAGTTTATTGTTTTTGATGCTATTGTAAATGGGACTGCAAGGTTTCTGCTGAGGAATCTGATGATAGCCTTTCTCTTTGGGGTTCCCTTGTCTTTGATGAGTCTTTTTTTCTCTTACTGCATTCAAAATTCTTTCTCTGTGTTTGATTTTTGAGGGTTTGATTATAACGTGCCTTGGTGAAGATCTCTGAGTTGAATCTATTTGGGGATGTTTGAGCTTCATGTACCTGGATGGCTGTATCTCTTCCCAGATCTGGAAAGCTTTCAGCCATATTTCTTTAAATATGGTTTCTGTCCTTGTCTTCTTCTCCCTTTTCCTTCTGGGACTTCTATAATGCAAATATTGTTTTTCTTAATGGTGTGCCATAATTCACCTAAGCTTTCTTCACTCTTTTTCATTCTTATTCTTTTTTCTCATCTGATTCAACAATATCAAGAGATCTGTCTTCAAATTCACATATTCTTTCTAAAGCTTGATAGAGCCTGGTATTTAAGCTCCCTGTTTCCTTTTTCATTTTTAATCAGTTTTTTTTTTTTCAGCTCCAGATGTCTGGTCAGTTTTTTTTTTATGATTTCTATCTCTGTGTTGAACTTCTTGTTTTGTTCATGCATTCTTTTACTAGTTCATTGACTCCTTTGTCTGTGCTCCCTTAAATCTCACTGAGCTTTCCTTAAAATAATTATTTTGAATTATTTTTTAGGTATCTTGCAGATCTCCATTTCTCTGAGGTCAGTAACTGGAAAATTATTGTGTGCCTTTGGTGGTGTCATGTTTCCTTGCTTTTTCATGTTTCTATTGGCTTTACATTGATGTCTGCATATTTGATGGAGCAGTTCTCTCTTCCAGACTTTTCAGACTGGATTTAATGTGGAAATATTTTCACCTGAAGGTATCTACAAGAGTGCTGGCTGGGTGGGGTGCAGTGTCTTTGGTTCCAAGGAGGTCACATGAAACCCCATCAGTCTAGGTTAATGTTGGCAAAGAGAGTGGGTGGTCTTCTATGGCTGAGACTACAGAGGTTCTGTGAATGGCTGTGGCAGCTAGAGCTATTGCAGTCCACAGAGGTGAAGGCTGTTAGAGTCCTTCTGTTCTTCTTTGCCCGTGGGAGGATGTTCTCTCCAAGAGATCCCTCCTGGTGCCAGGGCTGACACATTACTCTCAGAATAGCAGTGGAGCCAGGACCCTCGGATCAGGTGCACATTGAACTTCCACAGTGCCTGGATCTTGGGGCACAGATGCACTTGCAGCAGTGGTGGTGTCAGTGTCTGAGTTGGAGGAGTATGAAAATCTCCTATGGAACTGGGGTCTGGGTCTCTGGGGTTCACTGCAGTGACTCAGGCTGCAGAGGATGGGAGAGGATGCAGCAGTAGTAGCAAGGCCCTGGGTGGACAGAGTACAGTGGTGGCTTGTGCCTAGGGAACAGAGTGCAGTAGCTGCATGCTGTGAGGGTGGAGGATCAAGGTCCTGACTCTAGGCCCAGGAGGGACTGCAGAACAGGAGCAACTCAGTGCCAGTGAGAGCAAGCAAGTCAAAGTCACAACTTAGAACTCTGGGCACGGAGCCCTAGCAGTGCAGCCTGGGGATGGCGGGTCAAAGCTGAAACATGACCCACGGTAGTCACAGAACAGCAGCAGCTTGGACCCAGTGATGGTGGAACAAAGTTGCAACTTAGAAGCCCAGTGGCCACACAGAGCTACAGCAGTGCAGTCACAGTGATGGTGAATCAAAGCCTTGACTTAGAACTTGGGCAGGGGGTGGGGGCAAAGCAGCAGCAGCTCTGGTCCTATAGAGAGTGAGGCACTGTGGTGCTCCAATCCTGGAGAGCAGGGCAAAGCAGTGAGGCAGTGAATGGGGCCCCTGTGTGTAGGTCTCACTACAGACATCTCTAGCTCCAGAGGAGATGAAGAGGCAAGAACTCTGGGCAGCTCCATCAGCTGGGTTTAGTGATCATGAAGACTGTGGGGGTCTTCAGTAGCAAAGGCTGCAAACATCCATGGCAGTGAGGCTTGCATGGGATAAAATACCTCCAAGGGATAACTCTTGGTGCTGAGATGCTCTGAATCGGGGTAAAGGGTGATGCAGGTAAAATGTTCCCTATGTTTTTCTGTGCAGTGATCCTGAGACTTTTAGCTTCACAGGATTTCTGCTGCCCTTTATTATGATACAGAACTTTCCCAGAGCTACTTTCATCAGTTTGCAGTTGCTATTTATTGGTTTTGTTGTGTTTCTGGGGGAGACTACATCTAGCCCTCCATCTTGCTGACAGAACCTCCTGTTTACAATCGTTATCAAAGTCTCTTCCCTCAAAAAACTTACAATATACACTAAGGACTGAAACATATGCAAGATATAAAAAAAGTAAAATCCCAGGATAGTTTACAGATAACATTTAATAACATATTACAGACAAGATACAATTTTCGTGGTCAGTAATTCTTCTGATCTACCCACTGCTGTTAATATTGTTTTCACCTCCTTTAGGAAATGCATTTAGTAGTACACACATGCATATTTAAATCTGACAATTAAAACCTTATTGAATCTATAAGCATGTTATTTTCTTTCTTTCTTTTTTACTCGATCTTTATTGGAGTATAATTGATTTACAATACTGTGTTAGTATCTGTTGTACAACAAAGTGAATCAGCCATATGCATACATATATCCCCATATCCCCTCCCTCGTAAGCTTCCCTCCCACCTTCCCTATCCCACCCCTCTAGTTCATCGCAAAGCACTGAGCTGATCCCCCTGTGTATGCGGCTACTTCCCACTACTTCCCTAACCTGGGAAAAGAAATTGTCACCCAAGTCCAGGAAGCAAAGACAGTCCTATACAGGATAAACCCTAGGAGAAACACACCAAAACACATACTAATCAAGCTAACAAAAATTAAATTCAAAGAAAAAATATTAAAAGTGGAAAGGGAAAAACAAAAAATAATATACAAAGGAATACCCATAAGGTTGTCAGCTGATTTTTCAGCAGAAACTCTGCAGGTCAGAGGGAGTGGCAGGATATACTTAAAGTTATGAAAGAGAAAAACCTACAACCAAGATTACTCTACCCAGCAAGGGTCTCATTCAGATTTGCCAGAGAAATCAAAAGCTTTTCAGACAAGCAAAAGCCAAGAGAATTCAGTAGCACCAAACCAGCTTCACAACAAATGCTAAAGAAACTTCTCTAGGCAGGAAACACAAGAGAAGAAAAAGACACACAAAAACAAACCCAAAACAATTAAGAAAATGGTAATAGGAGCATATATATCAA
>NC_041220.1:5719605-5722517 GCF_002837175.3 Physeter macrocephalus
TATAAATGTTTATGCACTCAACATAGGAGCACCTCAATACATAAGGCAAATGCTAACAACCATGAAATGGGAAACCAACAGTAATGCAATAATAGTAGGGGACTTTAACAACCCACTTACTCCAATGGACAGATCATCCAAACAAAACAAATACGGAAACACAAGCTTTAAAAGACACAATAGACCAAATAGATTTAATTGATATTTATAGAACATTCCACCTGAAAGTGGCAGAATACACTTTCTTTTCAAGGGCACATGGAACAGTCTCCAGGGTAGATCACACCTCGGGTCACAAATCAAGCCTCGGAAAATTTAAGAAAATTGAAATTATATCAAGCATATTTTCTGACCAGAGTGTTATGAGACTGGAAATCAATTACAGGAAAAAAACCCTGTAAAAACCACAAATACTGTTTAGCCTGTGGAGGCTAAACAGTGGGCTACTAAATAACCAAGACATCAGTGAAGAAATCAAAGAAGAAATTAAAAAGTACATAGAAACAAATGACAATGAAAACACAATGACCCAAAACCTATGGGATGCAGCAAAAGCAGCTCTAAGATGAAAGTTTATAGCAATTCAATCTCACCTCAAGAAACAAGAAAAATCTCAAATAAACAATCTAACCCTACACCTAAAGCAACTAGAGAAAGAAGAACAAAGAAAGCCCAAAGTTAATAGAAGGAAAGAAATCATAAAGATCAGAGCAGAAATAAATGAAATAGAAACAAAGAAAACAATAACAAAGATCAATAAAACTAAAACCTGGTTCTTTGAGACGATAAACAAAATTGATAAACCCTTAGCCAGACTCATCAAGAAAAAAAGGGAGGGATGCAAATCAATAAAATTAGACATGAAAAAGGAGAAATCACAACTGACACCACAGAAATACAAAGGATTATAAGAGACTATTACAAACAGCTATATGCCAATAAAATGGACAGTGATGAAATGGACAGATTTTTGGTGAGGTGTAATTGTCCAAGACTGAACCAGGAAGAATTAGAAAATAAAAACAGACCTATCACAAGTAATGAAATTGAAACTGTAATTAAAAATCTTCCAACAAACAAAAGTTCAGGACCAGATGGCTTCACAGGTGAAATTTATCACACATGTAGTGAAGAGCTAAAACCAATTCTTCTCAAACTCTTCCAAAAAATTGCAGAGGGAGAAACACTCCCAAATTCATTCTACAAAGCCACCATCACCCTGATACCAAAACCAGAAAAAGATATCCCAAAAAAATTATAGACCAATAACACTGATGAACATAGATACAATAATCCTGAACAAATACTAGCAAGCAGAATCCAACAACATATTAAAAGGATCATACACCATGATCAAGTGAGATTTATCCAAGGGATGCAAGGATTCTTTGATATATGCAAATCAATCAATGTGATAGACCACATTAATAAGTTAAGGAATAAAAACCATATGATCATCTCAGTAGATGCAAAAAAAAGCTTTAGATAAAATTCAACACCCATTTATGATAAAAAAAAACTCTCCAGAAATGGGCATAGAGGGAACCTACCTCAACATAATAAAGGCCATATATGACAAACCCACAGAAAAAATCATACTCAACGGTCAAAAACTGAAAGCATTTCCACTAATGCTTGTCAGGAAAAAGACAAGGGTGTCCACTCTCACCACTCTTATTCAACATAGTTTTGGAAGTCCTACCCACAGCAATCAGAGAAAAAAGAAATAAAAGGAATACAAATTAGAAAAGAAGAAGTAAAACAGTCACTGTTTGCAGATGACTTGACACTATATATAGAATACCTACCTCAACATAATAAAGGCCATATATGACAAACCCACAGAAAAAATCATACTCAACGGTCAAAAACTGAAAGCATTTCCACTAATGCTTGTCAGGAAAAAGACAAGGGTGTCCACTCTCACCACTCTTATTCAACATAGTTTTGGAAGTCCTACCCACAGCAATCAGAGAGAAAAGAAATAAAAGGAATACAAATTAGAAAAGAAGAAGTAAAACAGTCACTGTTTGCAGATGACTTGACACTATATATAGAATATCCTAAAAATGCCACCAGAAAACTACTAGAACTAATCAATGAATTTGGTAAGGTTGCAGGATACAAAATTAATGCATAGAAATCTCTGCTATTCCTATACACTAACAACGAAAAATCAGAAGGAGAAATAATCCTATTTACCATAACAAAAAGAATAAAATACCTAGGAATAAAGCTACCTAAGGAGGCGAAAGACTTGTACTGAGAAAACTATAAAACACTCATGAAAGAAATCAAGATGAGATAAGCAGATGGAAAAATATACCATGTTCTTGGATTGGAAGAAGCAATATTGTGAAAATGACTATACTATCCAAAGAAATCTACAGATTCAATGCAGTCCCTATCAAACTACCAATGGCATTCTTCACAGAATTAGAACAAAAAATTTTACAATTTGTATGGAAACAGAAAAGACCCTGAATAGTCAAAGCAATCTTTTTTTTTTAAACATCTTTATTGGAGTATAATTGCTTTACAATAGTGTGTTAGTTTCTGCTTTACAACAAAGTGAATCAGCTAAACATATACATATATCCCCATATCTCTTCCTGCCAAAGCAATCTTGAGAAAGAAAAACGGAGCTGGAGGAATCAGGCTCCCCGACTTCAAACTATACTACAAAGCTACAGTAATCAAGACAATATGGTACTGGTACAAAAACAGAAATATAGATCATAGGTATAGGATAAAAAGTGCAGAGATAAACCCATGCACATGTATCACCTAAATTATGACAAAGCAGGCAAGAACAAACAAAGGAGAAAAGACAGACTCTTCAATAAGTGATGCTGGGAAAACTGGACAGCTACATGTAAAAGAATGAAATTAGAACACTACCTAACACCATA